>NC_084552.2:13677500-13842500 GCF_033978685.3 Nerophis lumbriciformis | reverse complement strand
AGATGACCTGTTTAGCATAAATTACATTGTTTGTTCATTTAGAACAGTGGTTGTCAACCAAAAAAACAAAAAGTAAATACAAATAAACAAACACATTTTAAAAAAGTCTGAATTTCGCCTTGGGGATTAATTAAGTATTTCTTATTATGATTCTGATTTTTGAGCCCAAGATCCATTGTCTCAGCCAAAAATTAATTTATATATATATATATACATATATATATAGAGAGATAGATACACATACATACATACATATATACTGTATACACACACATATATATATACACATACATATATACACATTTTTATACACACATACATATGTATGTACACATACATATATACATACATATATGTATACATTTTTATTATATATGTGTATATACATACATACAGTATATACATACATATACATATATGTTTATATATACATACATGTATATATACACGTGTATATATATATACATATATGTATACAGTATATACGTGTATATATATATACATATATGTATATACACGTGTATATATACACATATATGTATATATACGTGTATATATACATATATGTATATATACACGGGTATATGTATATATACATATATATATACATATATGTATATATACGTGTATATATGTACATATGTGTATATGTATATATACACATATGTGTATATGTATATATACATATATGTAAATATACGTGTGTATGTATATATACATATATGTATATATACACGTGTAAATATATATACATACGTGTATATGTATATATACATATATACACATATGTATATATATATATATATATATACATATATTATATATGTGTATATATACATATATGTATGTATGTATGTATATATACACATATGTATATTTACACATATCTGTATGTATATATATATACACATATATATATACATATAATATATATGTGTATATATACATATATATGTATGTATGTATGTATATATACACATATGTATATTTACACATATCTGTATGTATATATATATATATATATATACACACATATATATATACATATAATATATATGTGTGTATATATACATATATATGTATGTATGTATGTATATATACACATATGTATATTTACACATATCTGTATGTATGTGGTGGTGGAGAGTGTGAGGCTGAAGAGAAGCAAGGTGTGTTCAGAGGTTAAAATGTGTGTCAGGTATTCACTCTCCGGGCGTGTCACTGATGACATTTGAATAGTCACTTGGTTTCTAATAACCGGTCGATGGCCATCAACGAGATGGCAACCCCTGTTGTATTTTATAAACACAATAACGTTTGGAATGTTAGCGTCTTGCAAACTACTTTTTTTGTTCTGCCTTTTTTGGTTAAAAAGTAAGTCCCGTCAACACGTTCCTACACTGATCCATCAGCAGGACGCCATTTGAAATATCCAAAGCAGCCATTTGTGTCACATAAACACGTCTCCAGGATTGAAAGCAGCGATGCGCGTCACACAGGATGGGCTCGTTGACGTCGCGCGACAACTGGCGGTGCAAGCGGATCCTGGCCGGAAGACGGCGGCTACTTTTAGAGCAGGAGAGGAGAAGGCGCTAGGAAACATGGACCTAATCTAAATGTAACAAGACTTAGAGGGCTCATGTCAGCTCAAGACTTAGACAAACTTGTACATTCCTTTATTACCAGTAGGCTAGACTATTGTAATGGTCTCCTTGCAGGTCTTCCCCAAAAAAACTGTCCGGTAGCTACAGCTTGTTCAGAACGCTGCTGCTAGAGTTCTAACAAAGACCAAAAAATGTGAGCACATTACACCAATTCTTAAATCCTTACATTGACTCCCTGTACATCAGAGAATTGATTTCAAAATCCTCTTGCTCACATATAAATCACTACATGGTCTAGGGCCCAAGTATATCACTGATATGCTCCCACCATATAAGCCCTCTAGATCACTAAGATCTTCTGAGAGCAATCTGTTAGCGGTTCCCAGAGTAAAGTCAAATCAAATCACCAAATAAAGAACACACGCCCTGTCAGACAAAAGATTTGACTTACCTTAGCATAATGCTAACAACGGCCGCCACAATGTGCTAATTTAAAAAGACAACATGAAATAACCAAATTTTTTTCCATGACTGATAATCATTTAGAAGTGATTGTTGAGGTCATTATTTAGATGTTTATAAACACTTTTGGGGGACAATAGTACACACAACTATGCTAGCATAATGCTAACAATGCGGGAACAGGTTAGCGCTAGGCTAACACAACAAACAACGAGCAAAAATGTAAATGATTTACTTAAAATTCTCTTGAGTCAAATAAATCAAATAAAAAACACATGTCCTGTCAGACCAAAAAATTTGACTTACCTTAGCATAATGCTAACAGCTTGCTAATTTAAAATAAGAACATGAAATAACCAAATTTTTTTCCACAATTGATAATCATTTAGAACTGATTGTTGAGGTCATTATTTAAATGTTTATAAACACTTTTGGGGGACAATTCTACACAGAACCACGCTAGCATAATGCTAACAAAGTGGGGACACGTTAGCACTAGGCTAACACAACAAAAGACTAGCAAAAAATTTAATGATTTACTTAAAATTCCAATGTGTCAAATAAATCAAATAAAGAACACACGTCCTGTCAGGCACAAGATTTGACTTACCTTAGCATAATGCTAACAATGGCTAGGACTATGTGCTAATTTAAAATGACAACATGAAATAACTGAATTTTTTTTACTAACTTTTTACAACTGATAATCATTTAGAAATGATTGTCGAGGTCATTATTTAGATGTTTATAAACACTTTTGGGGGACAATAGTACACACAACTATGCTAACATAATGCTAACAATGTGGGAGCAGGTTAGCGCGAGGCTAACACAACAAACGAGCAAAAAATTGTAATGACTTACTTAAAATTCCGATGTGTCAAATAAATCAAATAAAAAACACACGTCCTGTCAGACAAAAAAATTTGACTTACCTTAGCATAATGCTAACAGCGTGCTAATTTAAAATGAGAACATGAAATAACCAAATTTTTTTCCACAACTGATAATCATTTAGAACTGATTGTTGAGGTCATTATTTGGATGTTTATAAAGACTTTTGGGGGACAATTGTACACACAACCCCAGCTAGCATAATGCTAACAAAGTGGGGACACGTTAGCACTAGGCTAACACAACAAAAGACTAGAAAAAATGTAAATGATTTACTTAAAATTCCAATGTGTCAAATAAATCAAATAAAGAACACACGTCCTGTCAGACAAAATGTTTGACTTAACTTAGCATAATGCTAACAATGGCCGCGACAATGTGCTAATTTAAAATGAGAACATGAAATAACCTAATTTTTTTTCACAACTGATAATCATTTGGAACTGATTGTTGAGGTCATTATTTAGATGTTTATAAACAATGAAGGTCTATAAACACTTTTGGGGGACAATTCTACACACAACTATGCTAGCATAATGCTAACAAGGTGGGAACAGGTTAGCGCGAGGCTAACACAACAAACGACGAGCAAAAAATTGTAATGACTTACTTAAAATTCCAACGTGTCAAATAAATCAAATAAAGAACACACGTCCTGTTGGACAAAAACATTTTACTTACCTTAGCATAATGCTAACAGCGTGCTAATTTAAAATGAGAACATGACATAACCGAATTCTTTTCCACGACTAATAATCATTTAGAACTGATGGTTGAGGTCATTATTTAGATGTTTATAAACACTTTTGAGGCACAATTGTACACACAACCCCAGCTAGCATAATGCTAACAAAGTGGGGACACGTTAGCACTAGGCTAACACAACAAAAGACTAGCAAAAATGTAAATGATTTACTTAAAATTCCAATGTGTCAAATAAATCAAATAAAGAACACACGTCCTGTCAGACAAAAAAATTTGACTTACCTTAGCATAATGCTAACAGCGTGCTAATTTAAAATGAGAACATGAAATAACCAAAAATTTTTCCACAACTGATAATCATTTAGAAGTGATTGTTGAGGTCATTATTTAGATGTTTATAAACACTTTTGGGGGACAATTGTACACACAACCCCAGCTAGCATAATGCTAACAAAGTGGGGACAAGTTAGTGCTAGGCTAACAACAAACAACTAGCAAAAATTTAAATGACTTACTTAAAATTCCAATGTGTCAAATAAATCAAATAAATAACACACGTCCTGTCAGACAAAATATTTGACTTAACTTAGCATAATGCTAACAAGGTGGGAACAGGTTAGCGCGAGGCTAACACAACAAACAACGAGCAAAACATCGTAATGACTCACTTAAAATTCCAACGTGTCAAATAAATCAAATAAAGAACACACGTCCTGTCAAACTAAAACATTTGACTTACCTTAGCATAATGCTAACAGCGTGCTAATTTAAAATGAGAACATGAAATAACTGAATTTTTTTTACTAACTTTTTACAACTGATAATCATTTAGAACTGATTGTCGAGGTCATTATTTAGATGTTTATAAACATTTTTGGGGCACAATTCTACAAACAACCAGGCTAGCATAATGCTAACAAGGTGGGAACAGGTTAGCGCTAGGCTAACACAACAAACGACTAGCAAAAATTTAAATGACTTACTTAAAATTCCAATGTGTCAAATAAATCAAATAAATAACACACGTCCTGTCAGACAAAAAAATTGACTTACCTTAGCATAATGCTAACAACGGCGTGCTAATTTAAAATAAGAACATGAAATAACAGGTTTTTTTCACAACTGATAATCATTTAGAACTGATTGTTGAGGTCATTATTTGGATGTTTATAAACGCTTTTAGGGGACAATTGTACACACAACTATGCTAGCATAATGCTAACAATGTGGGAACAGGTTAGCGCTAGGCTAACACAACAAACGACTCGCAAAAATTTAAATGACTTCCTTAAAATTCCCTTGTGTCTTTTTCTAACTATTTATAAACATTGAATAAACGCTTTATGGGGACAAATTTAAAATGGCTACCAAATACCATCCTTAGCCATTCTTGATATTTATAAAATAATGTTACTCTTTTTAGAGGACAAGACACCACGTGTCAAAATAAAAGTAATGATGCTAGCGTAATGCTAACAATGGCCGAGTGAGGAAACGGATTAGCGCTCGGCTAATGCAACGCGGGCCTAATTTGAAATAAAGCAATTAGCTAAAATAATTAATTTAAAATACAATTATTGCTGTCAACTACGACACTAAATGAAACTACAATATTAGCAATAATTGCTAACAGATGTCATAACGGACTTCAAATTTATGTTTTGTAAAATATCAAACATACCTTTTTTGTAATTGTGTATGATTTATAAATTATAAATAAACTAATATAAATTTGTAAAAAAAATATCAAATATAAATAAATCTATTCATAAAGGAGATATAAACGCTTTTAAGGGGACATTTGTGAAATAGTTATTTATATTTCTAGCCTACAATAAATAAATATTTATGTTTTTAGAGGATGAGAAACATGTTTTGGTATGACGATAGCATCAACAGCGGAGAAGAGATTAGCGCCAGGCTAACGCTACAAAGACCTGATTTGAAATAAGACAATTAACAAAAACACCTAAAATAGCCAACATTTGATTTAAAATAGACTTATTGATAAGTCATTATTCAGCTATTCATATTTATGCTAATTATAAACAATGAATAAACGCTACGCTAATTATTGCATTTCAATAATTATTGATCATTCCAGCCAACGAGAAAGAAATACAACAGTTTTGAAAGGGTAGGACAGCACATTCGTTGAAATAAACACGCTAACATTAAGCTATGCTAACAGGTTAGCGCCAGGCTAATGCTACGAAGGCCTGATTTAAAATAAGACATTTAGCAAAAACATCCAACATTTGATTTGAAATAGACTTATTGATGAGTCATTATTCAGCTATTCATAGTTATGCTAATTATAAACAATGAATAAACGCTACGCTAATTATTGCATTTCAATAATTATTGATCATTCCAGCCAACAAGAAAGAAATAAAACAGTTTTTAGAGGGTAGGACAGCACATTTGTTGAAATAAACAAGCTAGCATTAAGCTAACAGGTTAGCACCAGGCTAATGCTACAAAGGCCTGATTTAAAATAAGACAATTAGCAAAAACAGCTAAAATAGCCAACATTTAATTTAAAATAGACTTATTGATGAGTCATTATTCAGCTATTCATAGTTATGCTAATTATAAACAATGAATAAACGCTACGCTAATTATTGCATTTCAATAATTATTGATCATTCCAGCCAACAAGAAATAAATAAAACAGTTTTGAGAGGGTAGGACAGCACATTTGTTGAAATAAACACGCTAGCATTATGCTAACGGGTTAGCGCCAGGCTAATGCTACGAAGACCTGATTAAAAATGAGACAATTCGGGGGCAAAAATGAACATATCGAACATTTGATTGAAAATAACTTGTTTCCATAACTTTTAATGATCTCAAACTTTTTGATAATGTCGAGTGAAATAGTTGAATTGTTGTGAAAGAAACAAATGGAACAATTCTAGCACACAAGTCACTTCATGACTTAAAAAGATGAAAGATGATCAAATGTGTAAAAATAAAGGTTTGTGGTCAGGTTAGCATGTCATTCCAGAACATTCCAGATTTTTTTTAATATACATGTTACAGGTTATATATCTTTTATTATTGAATGTATCAAATGTGTTCACAATGGCTTTTGGTGCCATCCATTTGCCTTTTTTAAAGCATCACATGGATTAAATTCTTTATAGACGTCAAACTTCTCAATCAATCAATCAAAGACCACCGGAAGAAGTTAGCGACAGGCTAATTCAAAACGAGACGATTAGCACATAAAAATGAAACAGCCGACTCAAAAATACGTGCGTTGTTTGAAAATAACGGATATCTTGGTCATCCATCGACAATTTAGACATGAATAATTCGACAAATCCATGCCAAAAATCCATCCATCCATCCATTTTCTACCGCTTATTCCCTTTTGGGGTCGCGGGGGGCGCTGGAGCCTATCTCAGCTACAATCGGGCGGAAGGCGGGGTACACCCTGGACAAGTCGCCACCTCATCGCAGATGCCAAAAATCACCACAAAGAAAGATTTGATGTTTGCGTGCACGTTAGATTGAAGCGTGAAGAGGTTAAAAACAACTAAAAACTTAAAGGGAGACTTTGGAAAACAAAGAATAAATAATAATAATGATAATAACATGACAAGGCTAACTGTGATCAATAATCACACGAAAATGACACCATCTTTTTTTATTTCTCCTGGCAAATAAAAAGTAACATCGGACGGAATTCGAGCACAATTGGAGAAGTTTGCTAGCGCTAACAAAAGGACGAGCGTTCTAATAAGACTGAATAGAGGCGCACTTCCCCGGCTGCGCGTGTGCCGACAACACTTTGGTTCCGTAGAAAAACTATTTACATGTGTAATAAATAATGTCACCTGCACGTGCTTTTTAGTCCGTCAAGTGTCTGGTGAGGTCACTTCCTGTCTGGGGGACAGGAGGAAGTCACCACGTGGAAGAGTCCCGGACAAAGTGTGTGTGTGTGTGTGTGTGTGTGTGTGTGTGTGTGTGTGTGTGTGTGTGTGTGTGTCGATGTTCATCCTCCAGTGTCCAGGGAACCTGTGGATGTACAACCATCAATTAGACACACTTCACCATGTAGGCCTAAGTATTCATTAAGTACCACCATAATGACAGCATTACAATAAAGTAGCATAGTAGACTTAAGTATTCATCAAGTATCACCATAAGGACAACATTACAATACAGTAGTATAGTAGACCTAAGTATTCATTAAGTACCACCATAATAACATTAAATACAGTAGTGCAGTAGACCAAAGTATTCATCAAGTACCACCATAATGACAACATTAAAATACAGTAGCGTAGTAGACCTAAGTATTCATTAAGTACCACCATAATGACAACATTAAAATACAGTAGTGTAGTAGACCAAAGTATTCATCAAGTAACACCATAATGACAACATTACAATACAGTAGTGTAGTAGACCTAAGTATTCATCAAGTACCACCATAATGACAACATTAAAATACAGTAGCGTAGTAGACCTAAGTATTCATTAAGTACCACCATAATGACAACATTAAAATACAGTAGTGTAGTAGACCAAAGTATTCATCAAGTAACACCATAATGACAACATTAAAATACAGTAGTGTAGTAGACCAAAGTATTCATCAAGTACCACCATAATGACAACATTACAATACAGTAGTGTAGTAGACCTAAGTATTCATCAAGTACCACCATAATGACATTACAATACAGTAGCATAGTAGACCTAGATATTCATCAAGTACCACCATAATGACAACATTAAAATACAGGAGCGTAGTAGATCTAAGTATTCATCAAGAGCCACTCTTTTTTTTTTCCCATACAAATTCCCAGTTTTCCCGTAATTCGAGGAATTCTAAATTACCCATACTCAATTCAAACTGTTACTATGTCAACATTTGTCAACCAACTCCAAAAATTCCAACACCAACCCATGCACATCATCTGGGACAATTGTGCTAGTATACATATTTTCAAAAATTCCCAGTTTTCCCGACATTTCCAGGAAATTCCCATTCAAATTAATGTATTCATAGTTCTACAATGTCCTAAATTCTCTAAATTTTGCGCCATTTTTAAACCCAATTCCGGCCTTTCCACCATCCACCCACACTACTCTTCACATACATCCATCACCAAACATGTTTTCCCTTTCCCAAAATTTCCGGTAATTTTCTCCCCATTGACCATGAATGGGAAATATACAATCTACTGCGAATCCCACATTTTTCACCGAATTGGAACCGTCCCAACATCCACACACTCCACTCACCCTGGACAATCTAACTACCAAGTTAAATAAATTCCAGGAATTCCCGGCTTTCCAAAGCCCTATGTTCACCTCTTCCTGGAAAGTTTTCACAGTCCACAGTTTTTAACCATTCCACCTTCAAAGTATTCCTCTTAGTTGGGACAACAAATGTTTTTTTTCCCCCTACAAATTCCCAGTTTTCCTGTAATTCCAGGAATTCCAAATTACCCATCATTAATTCAAACTGTTACTACGTCAACAATTGTCAACCAATTCCAAAAATTCCAACACCAACCCATGCACATCGTCAGGGACAATTGTGCTAGTATAAATATATTTTTTTAAATTCCATGTTTTCTCCACATTTCCAGGAAATTCCCATTCAAATGAACGTATTCATGGTTCTACAATGTCCTAAATTCTCTAAATTTTGCACCATTTTTAAACCCGATTCCAACCTTTCAACCATCCACCCACACTACTCTTCACATATATCCATCACCAAACACGTTTTCCCTTTCCCAAAATTCTGTATTATATATCATCTATATAACTATTTTTTATGGATGTTTATATTTTTAACTTTACAATAAAATTTCATGAATTTAGTATGAAAAACAAGGCAGTAATAAAGATGAAATTATTGAGAACATCAAAAAAAGTCTGGTTCTTCAAACACATTTTTAAGAGTTATTGTTAAAAACCTACTGAACATGTCTGGAGTAAGATGATAATTCACTACAAGTATTGGTGGAATCTTCTTAAAAAGGAACAAAGCTCAGAAAACTGCTGCTTGACCATTGAAGAATTATTTGCTGGTGAAAAAAAGGAGCATTTTAGACCAAGAACATTCTCAAAGTCAACAGACGTCACCACAAAATGTGAAACTAAACTGACCCTCGAGTTCAACAACCTTGGAACAGTTCTGTCATCTACAAAACCCAAAAGCAGTGAAGTTGTCACATTGTGTAAATGCTAAATAAAAACAGAATACAATGATTTGCAAATCCTTTAACTTATATTCAATTGAATAGACTGCAAAGACAATATATTTCATGTTCACACTGAGAAAGTTTGTTTTTTTGTTTGCAAATAATCATTAACTTAGAATTTTATGCCAGCAACACATTGCAAAAAAGTTGTCACAGGGGCATTTTTACCACTGTGTTACATGGCCTTTCCTTTTAACAACACTCAGTAAACGTTTGGGAACTGAGGAGACACATTTTTGAAGTGGAATTATTTCCCATTCTTGCTTGATGTACAGCTTAAGTTGTTCAACAGTCCGGGGGTCTCCGTTGTGCTATTTTAGGCTTCATATTGCGCCACACATTTTCAATGGGATACAGGTCTGGACTACAGGCAGGCCAGTCTAGTACCCGCACTCTTTTACTATGAAGCCACCTGTTTTAACATGTTGCTTGGCATTGTCTTGCTGAAATAAGCAGGGGCGTCCATGATAACGTTGCTTGGATGGCAACATATGTTGCTCCAAAACCTGTATGTACCTTTCAGCATTAATGGTGCCTTCACAGATGTGTAAGTTACCCATGCCTTGGGCACTAATACACCCCCATACCATCACAGATGCTGGCTTTTACACTTTGCGCCTATAACAATCCGGGTGGTTCTGGAGGACACGTCGTCCAGTTTCCAAAAACAATTTGAAATGTGGACTCGCCGGACCACAGAACACTTTTCCACTTTGCATCAGTCCATCTTAGATGAGCGACGTTTCTGTGTGTTGTTGATAAATGGCTTTGCATAGTAGAGTTTTAGCTTGCACTTACAGATATAGCGACCAACTATAGTTACTGACAGTGCTTTTCTGAAGTGTTCCTGATCCCATGTGGTGATATCCTTTACACACTGATGTCACTTTTTGATGCAGTACCGCCTGAGGGATTGCCGCTTACGTGCAGTGATTTCACCAGAGTCTCTGAAACTATTGATATTACGGACCGTAGATGGTGAAATCCCTAAATTCCTTGCAATAGCTGGTTGAGAAATGTTTTTAAACAATTTACTCATGCATTTGTTGACAAAGTGGTGACCCTCACCCCATCCTTGTTTGTGAATGACTGAGCATTTCATGGCAGCCGCTTTTATACCCAATCATGGCACCCACCTGTTCCCAATTAGCCTGTTCACCTGTGGGATGTTCCAAATAAGTGTTTGATGAGCATTCCTCAACTTTCTCAGTCTTTTTTGCCACTTGTGTCAGCTTTTTTTTTTTTTCCAAACATGTTTCAGGCATCAAATTCCAAATGAGCTAATATTTGCAAAAAATAAAGTTTTCCAGTTCAAACGTTAAGTATCTTGTCTTTGCAGTCTATTCAATTGAATATAAGTTGAAAAGGATTTGCAAATCATTGTATTCAATTTTTATTTACACAATGTGCCAACTTCAATGGTTTTGGGTTTTGTACAATGTGATGTATTTTACAGGTCAGAAATCTATCTTACCCTTTTTCAAATGTAGCCAAGCATAGGAATTAAACAATATTGATATCATATTAAGGATTTTTAGTTGCACTTACATATACTGTATATATATTTTTATTTTTATTTTTAATTATTACAATTGTGTCTTTTTACTACTACAATTTGTCAAGTAACTTCCATCAGAGGTTTGATAAAGTAATCTATTACAAATGCTGCCTACATAATAGTTGATGGATTGATCTTTTATCAATACCTTCCAGTTAACATCCAAAAAGAAGCCAAGTGGTGATAAATACAAATATTAAGATCCAGGACAAATTAAGTACCGGTCCAGTTTTCCACGGGGATTCCCGGGGTGGCCCCCGGACCAGAGGGACCGTCCACCACCCCACCCCCGTCGTCTCCCTTCCTCTTACCGCAGATGGCGCACGACTGGCCCGCAGGTCACGCCACATTGGGCGAGCTCCGGAGGGTCTTGCGGCTGTGAGCGGGCATGTGGACGACGAGCAGCTGCTGCTTCTGGCGGGTGGACTTGACGGCCAGGATGGCTTGGCGGTTCTTGTAGCGGACCATCTGCAAGGTGATCTCCGCGTTCCAGCCTTCGTCCTGTGGGCACCTGAAGTCGATCTCCCTGCCCTCGGCCATGACCACGGTGAAGTAGACGTACTTGCCCTTCCGCTCCACGCAGTCCAGCGTCTTCATGTTGGCGAAGTGGAGCTCCTTGACTTTGCCCGCCTCCCCCCCGGGGCCGTCCTGGTGCTGCTGCGGGGAATCGTGCTGTTTGGGCGGCAGCAGCAGCACGCCGTCCTCGGTCAGGACGCACAGCTTCTTCTTCCACAGCTGCAGAAGACCGTCGCTTCTCTTCTCCAGCACGCCTTCCTTCAGCACCTTCCTCCCGTTTTCCAACATCCTCGCCTCTATGCAGCTTCCAGGCGCGGACCGACTCGGACGCGGAGGTCTACCCCGGAGAGGGTGAAGGCATACGGGACACGCGGCACTGTGTGGTCGCGGTAGGGGGATTGTCTGTGGCGGCTGGCTTGTTTCGAACGACTGGCTGTCTGAGGGGGGCGGGGATGGTCTGACCGCTGCACCGCCCACACAAATGGCCCCCAAGACGCACATTTGTCCTACCCCCAGCGTCCACTCAAATAGGTACACCTCCACAATAGGATCCAATTAACTTAAGTGTCCAGAAGGCACACATTAAAATCGATCTAATACGCTTTTTTTTTTTTAAACTATTGAAATAAATTCTCACTTAAGTTTGTTTTCGTATTTTACATGTATTTAAAATAATTAAGTTTTTTGAACTACATTTAACAAAAAAAAACTTCAACATACAAGTATTCATACAAATTTAACGAACTATAATATTGTCACTTTTTGCTGATATATATATATATATATATCAGCAAAGTGACAATATATATGACTATAATATTGTCACTTTTTGCTGATATATATATACATATATATATATATATATATTATCAGCAAAAAGTGATATTATAGTTTGTTAATTATATATATATATATATAATTAACAAACTATATCACTTTTTGCTGATATATATATATATATATATATATATCAGCAAAACGTGACATTATAGTTTGTTTATATATATACACAGGTAAAAGCCAGTAAATTAGAGTATTTTGAAAAACTTGATTTATTTCAGTAATTGCATTCAAAAGGTGTAACTTGTACATTATATTTATTCATTGCACACAGACTGATGCATTCAAATGTTTATTTCATTTAATTTTGATGATTTGAAGTGGCAACAAATGAAAATCCAAAATTCCGTGTGTCACAAAATTAGAATATTACTTAAGGCTAATACAAAAAAGGGATTTTTAGAAATGTTGGCCAACTGAAAAGTATGAAAATGAAAAATATGAGCATGTACAATACTCAATACTTGGTTGGAGCTCCTTTTGCCTCAATTACTGCGTTAATGCGGCGTGGCATGGAGTCGATGAGTTTCTGGCACTGCTCAGGTGTTATGAGAGCCCAGGTTGCTCTGATAGTGGCCTTCAACTCTTCTGCATTTTTGGGTCTGGCATTCTGCATCTTCCTTTTCACAATACCCCACAGATTTTCTATGGGGCTAAGGTCAGGGGAGTTGGCGGGCCAATTTAGAACAGAAATACCATGGTCCGTAAACCAGGCACGGGTAGATTTTGCGCTGTGTGCAGGCGCCAAGTCCTGTTGGAACTTGAAATCTCCATCTCCATAGAGCAGGTCAGCAGCAGGAAGCATGAAGTGCTCTAAAACTTGCTGGTAGACGGCTGCGTTGACCCTGGATCTCAGGAAACAGAGTGGACCGACACCAGCAGATGACATGGCACCCCAAACCATCACTGATGGTGGAAACTTTACACTAGACTTCAGGCAACGTGGATCCTGTGCCTCTCCTGTCTTCCTCCAGACTCTGGGACCTCGATTTCCAAAGGAAATGCAAAATTTGCATGGTTGGGTGATGGTTTGGGGTGCCATGTCATCTGCTGGTGTCGGTCCACTCTGTTTCCTGAGATCCAGGGTCAACGCAGCAGTCTACCAGCAAGTTTTAGAGCACTTCATGCTTCCTGCTGCTGACCTGCTCTATGGAGATGGAGATTTCAAGTTCTACTTATATATATATATATAAGTAGTCTTGGGTTCAATCCCGGGCTCGGGATCTTTCTGTGTGGAGTTTGCATGTTCTCCCCGTGACTGCGTGGGTTCCCTGCGGGTACTCCAGCTTCCTCCCACCTCCAAAGACATGCACCTGGGGTTAAGTTAATTGGCAACACTAAATTGGCCCTAGTGTGTGGATGTGAGTGTGAATGTTGTCTGTCTATCTGTGTTGGCCCTGCGATTAGGTGGCGAATTGTCCAGGGTGTACCCCGCCTTCCGCCCGATTGTAGCTGAGATAGGCTCCAGCGCCCCCCGCGACCCCAAAAGGGAATAAGCGGTAGAAAATGGATGGATGGATGGATGTATATATATATATATATATATATATATATATATATATATATATATATATACACACACACACACACGTGTATATATAAGTAGGTGTATATATATATGTAACATTTTTGGAATTTATATACACAAGTATATAAAACCATAATTTTTGCCATTCAAACATAGCGAATGTAAAAACATAATTTTAATGTTTTTATGAAGAACAGAAGTTCCTAATTGGCAAACAGTGGTACGAGTAGTTCCACTAATGGTACATGGACGCCATCTAGTGGTATTTTTAAGAATGCAAGAACATACTAAATTATTGTAGAATGAATGCTATAGGACGCAAAGTCACTCAAATTCAAGGGAATATGAATTTGCTTTATGTGCGTCCATCATAATTATGATCATAAAGCAGGTTGTGAGATCAAAATGACTGGCTAAAAGTACAAATAATTAGGATAAACATCTTAAATTGAATGAAAATGAGAGATTTGCCTCAGGTGGATTACAACTGAATTAACTATTTAAAGAGAACTTTAGTTTTTAGAAATGGTTACATATTGAGAACAGGAAGTGAACATGATTGCCATTAAGCGGAGAGATTAAATAAGATTTGCTTCTTTCTACTCCTTAACATGCAGAGAGAAATTTAAATATATATATATATATATATCCTATTGAAACTGTACACGTTTGTAATAATCTGCAACTAAATTACTGGGAACCTTTTGTGGTATGAAGTGGAGTAAAGCGTTGGTCTGATTGTTGGCGTATCCAAAGAGCAGTCAGGGGGCCATTTTTGTACTGCAGCTTTTATTTCTTTCTAATCGGCCCTCGGCATATTCAAGAAGAAACCGATAGAAATAACTTGTTTTAGAGAAGATTGACACCCGAGAGTTTTGTGAGATGACAGGCTGCTGTGAGAGCATTATTAAGAAAAAATGACCCGACAGGGACGCAAGAAAGACTGTCAACGCTCTCGCGCCGTACCTGCCGTCAAAACTCTAAAGACCGACTGCACAGTTCCTGACTTCACAATAAAAGCGCTGCTTCGTCCTGCCTGCGCTAACAAAATAAGAGTCTCAGAAAGCTGGCGTGCACAAGCTACGGAGTTTGCCGCCAATGTATTTCAGGTAAAGCAGTGTTTCCCAAACTACGGCTAGCGGGCCAGATATGGCCTGCAAGCATCCAAAGTCTGGCCAGCAGGTAGTCTAGTAAAGAAAAGAACATTTAAATTTCTGTCCTTTCTCGCCCATCAATCTATCAATTTACTTGTTACTGGTCTCCGAGCCACTCAGGCCAATCATATTGTCTAAAAATGCATTTTCCCATCGATAACATGACGTCATCACTCTCAGTCTGCAAAGTCGGGCGAGAGTGTAGCATGTGCGCGCTCCTTCAGTCAATTAGTGCACGAGGAGAAAAAATGGCAAATATTTGGGGAAATGTAAAAAAAAATTATTTTTTAATCAGTCAACATGACTTTTTTGTTCAATGTAAAGAAAAGGCAGTTTGTCTAATCTGCAATGCGACAGATATACGTATATATATTTATTATTATTACTACACAGGCTATTTCATCCCTACAAGCCTGTATCACAGGTTTCCCTAAAATCCCCTGGCAGGGGATTTTTTTTTAATATATATATATATATATATATATATATATATATATATATAGACATACAAACCCCGTTTCCATATGAGTTGGGAAATTGTGTTAGATGTAAATATAAACGGAATACAATGATTTGCAAATCATTTTCAACCCATATTCAATTGAATATGCTACAAAGACAACATATTTGATGTTCAAACTGAAACAATTTTTTTTGCAAATAATCATTAACTTTAGAATTTGATGCCAGCAACACGTGACAAAGAAGTTGGGAAAGGTGGCAATAAATACTGATAAAGTTGAGGAATGCTCATCAAACACTTATTTGGAACATCCCACAGGTGAACAGGCAAATTGGGAACAGGTGGGTGCCATGATTGGGTATAAAAGTAGATTCCATGAAATGCTCAGTCATTCACAAACAAGGATGGGGCGAGGGTCACCACTTTGTCAACAAATGCGTGAGCAAATTGTTGAACAGTTTAAGAAAAACCTTTCTCAACCAGCTATTGCAAGGAATTTAGGGATTTCACCATATACGGTCCATAATATCATCAAAGGGTTCAGAGAATCTGTAGAAATCACTGCACGTAAGCAGCTAAGCCTGTGACCTTCGATCCCTCAGGCTGTACTGCATCAAAAAGCGACATCAGTGTGTAAAGGATATCACCACATGGGCTCAGGAACACTTCAGAAACCCACTGTCAGTAACTACAGTTGGTCGCTACATCTGTAAGTGCAAGTTAAAACTCTCCTGTGCAATGCGAAAACCCAACACCCAGAAACGTCGCTGGCTTCGCTGGGCCTGCTCATCTAAGATGGACTGATAAAGTGGAAAAGTGTTCTGTGGTCTGACGAGTCCACATTTCAAATTGTTTTTGGAAACTGTGGATGTCGTGTCCTCCAGACCAAAGAAGAAAAGAACCATCCGGATTGTTATGGGCGCAAAGTGTAAAAGCCAGCATGTGTGATGGTATGGGGGTGTATTAGTGCCCAAGACATGGGTAACTTAAACATCTGTGAAGGCGCCATTAATGCTGAAAGGTACATACAGGTTTTGGAGCAACATATGTTGCTATCCAAGCAACGTTACCATGGACGCCCCTGCTTATTTCAGCAAGACAATGCCAAGCCATTGCATTCGGTCTCCCCTAGGGGGGTGGGGCTTCATAGTAAAAGAGTGCGGGTATTAGACTGGCCTGCCTGTAGTCCAGACCTGTCTCCAGTTGAAAATGTGTGGCGCATTATGAAGCCTAAAATACCACAACGGAGACCCCCGGACCGTTGAACAACTTAAGCTGTACATCAAGCAAGAATGGGAAAGAATTCCACCTGAGAAGCTTCAAAAATGTGTCTCCTCAGTTCCCAAACGTTTGCTGAGTGTTGTTAAAAGGAAAGACCATGTAACACAGTGGTGAACATGCCCTTTCCCAACTATATTGGCACGTGTTGCAGCCATGAAATTCTAAGTTAATTATTTGCAAAAAAAAAAAAAAAGTTTATGAGTTAAACATTAAATATATTGTCTTTGTGGTGCATTCGATTGAATATGGGTTGAAAATGATTTGCAAATCATTGTATTCCGTTTATATTTACATCTAACACAATTTCCCAACTCATATGGAAACAGGGTTTGTATATGAACGAGGTCAATTGAAAAGTAGCTGACCTGCAGAAATTGATTTTAAGGGGTTGATGCCAACACAAAGGCAACAGCGCCCTCTGCTGGCCCCACAAGGACATGCACGCTGACGTTCAAGCAAAAACTGCTGGGGAAAAGTTGTGCGACATGTTTAACCGATTTATTCATGAACAGACACGAACAGTTATTGAGTACATTAGTATTTGTTTCATAACATAGCATTTTGCCTTCACAACAGCTGCTCTTTACATGTGGACCCCCAGCTCCCTCTCCCCCTCAGTCCTGATGTGAGACCTTCTGGGAGGTCGACTCTTTCACAGTGTTGGAAAGTCAAGTTCCACAGGCGAGTGAAACCCTGACATGTATTCTTCTTCCACTCTATTACTACTCCACATGAAAGCGCGGGAGGACCCTCGTTCTACGGAATGTTAGCCCCGTCGCCATCGATCTTCCACAAGCGCGCTATGACAATCAATGGACCTGATTGGTTTGCCTGCTGGAATGTTTGATATTTGAGGCCACCCCCGCCAAGAGCGATGACTTGCGAGCGCAGCTGTTGTCGAAGAGCAAGTAGCACAAAAGACTTCACAAGAACCCCAACTATTTTAGCGGTGAACATGCTTCCAGAGTTTGTCCCTCTAGTCTAGATCGTACGGAAGAAAAAACTGGTCTAGTAAAATACTATATAGTGAGCCACGCAGCTCCAAGTATATTACCATGATTTATTTTGTTGTTGTTGTAAAGAAAACCCTTCAAATTCTCTACCAAGAAAAATACAAAAACATTATTACAAGGCGGTAAGTTACTATTTGTTTTTATATATATATATAGACCCCATGTTTGGAAGTAACAGTGCAGTGGATCCTCTCACGGCAGCAAAGGCTGGCTTCACTGGTTCTTGCACTCAGCTGGCGCTGAATCCTTCTGCAAGAAACAAAGAGCAACATTACTACAAGTTCATCTTTCTCACAAAGTACTTCATTCCAACCTGGTACTGGAAAATAGTTTACCCACAAGTTATTTATTTTTATGCTGGTATAAATTAAATATGGTTGTTTTAAAGGACAACCGCGCTTTTTGGGGAAATGTACAAATCTTTGTTTTTTGTTCTATTGCATTTATTTTAATTTAATAATAGATTGTATTTGTAAAAAGCACTTTATATTGAGTAAACAACCTCAAAGTGCTACAGTGTATTAAAAAAATAAAAATAAAAAGATTTTAAAATATAAATAAATAAAAACTAGAACTAGTATGCATATATCTAAAAAAAAAAGAGGCTTTTTTAAAAAGGGTTTTTAAGCCTTTTTTAAAAGCATCCACAGTCTGTGGTGCCCTCAGGTGGTCAGGGAGAGCGTTCCACAGACTGGGAGCGGCGGAGCAGGAAGGTTGGGGGAGGTTAGCCTGTCCGGAGCGGAGGTGTCTTGTGGAGGATTTGGGGGTGAGTAGTTCTTTTGAGGTAGGGGGGGGGGGGGGGGGGGGGCATTTCCACGGAGGCTCTATTTAACCAAACAGATATCGAAAATTCGAGATGTCCGATAATATCGGCGTTAAAATGCAATATCGGAAATTATCGGTATCGTTTTTTTTTTAAATTATTATCGGTATCTTTTTTTTTTTATTAAATCAACATAAAAAACACAAGATACACTTACAATTAGTGCACCAACCCAAAAAACCTCCCTCCCCCATTTACACAAAAGGGTTGTTTCTTTCTGTTATTAATATTCTGGTTCCTACATTATATATCAATATAGTCTGCAAGGGATACATGATTGTGCGTGCTGCTGGTCCACTAATAGTACTAACCTTTAACAGTTAATTTTACAAATTTTCATTAATTACTAGTTTCTATGTAACTGTTTTTATAATGTTTTACTTTCTTTTTTATTCAAGAAAATGTTTAATTTATCTTATTATTTTTTTAAAGTACCTTGTCTTCACCATACCTGGTTGTCCAAATTAGGCATAATAATGTGTTAATTCCACAACTGTATATATTGGTATCGGTAATTAAAGAGTTGGACAATATCGGCAAAAAGCCATTATCGGACATCCCTATCGAAAATACACTATTCCGCCCTCTAAAAAGTGCTAACAATACTCCATTTGTATGTCGTGACCTGAATAGTAACAAGTATTAGAGATATTGTTATTATAAGTGCTAACGCAGACAAACAATTTTTAGCAAGTTAACTAGCTTATGCTGCTATGTTGACATGTTGAGCTGCTGCATGGCCTCAGAGTTGGTGAAAGTTAATTCTAGATTATAAATGTCTCACCTGGAGAGTAAGTAGAAGGTTGTGGACATAAACCCACAAGTTGGTCAACTTTGACATCCAACTTAGACCCAGAGATGGCCAGAAAGTCCTAGTCTGCGGCACTTTTTTTTTTTAACCCTTTGTAAGGATTATTGGTAATTATTCATCTTAAGAGGAAGATATAAACATTAGGGATGTAAAAAAAATTTAAAAAAAAAAGATTTTTGAAAGAATCGCAAGATTCTTAATCGATTAAAAAAAAATCTAAAATCTGTCCAGTCATTTTATTCAATGATTTGGCATGATTTTATTCAAAAGAAGTTTTATAGAAATATATCTGTGTTTATTTTATGGAGGAATGTAGTTAACCATAGAACTGGCACCCAATGTTATTAAAAATACTCATTGACTCGGTAATCGTTTTTAATCCAGATTCTGAATCGAATTGTTCTTCCCAAGAATGGATTGAGTCGTGTGGTGCCTAAAGATTCACAGCCCTCAAACATGCCATCAGTCTTTATCCCAGTGAGAGCAGACATTGTACAGTAAGTGATTGTTTCATTATGTGTTGTCTCTCATCAAATTTGCCATGATTAGTAGTGTTGTTGGGAAAGTGAACGTTGTGATGAGTCTGCGAAATGAATACATTGCCGTATGCCTTAAATGATCAAAATATGTAAATATTACATGTTATGAATATTACTAAATTACATGTATAGTTAGTGTGTATATAAAACATTGGAGGTTTCTTAAAAACACTATGGGCGGAATAGAGCGACTACCATTGGCTTCATTGTTAGCTGACTTTTGCTCGCATTTATTTTCCATTTAGAATGCATAAAAAAGAAAAACGTGTTATCTTCTGTTTGGACGGACAGACAAAGAAAAAGTGCAGTTCCCTCTTAAGGTGCAATATTGTAACATTTATTTCTCAGTATTACATTGGACAAAATCTAGCGTTAATGGCAAGTTGGACAGTTGAAAAGATGATTTGATTGATTTGTGTGTCTCCACCTTTAATGCTAATGAGTGTCTCAGACCAAGCACCTTTTTCCACTTTAATGAATTATTTTGCGAGCGCATGCTGTTTTATATTAACCGTGGATGGTTAAATATACACAGATATACCGGTAGTTGGATAGACTTTAAAGGAGCCCACTGACAAAAATGACAGAAAATATTTCTGCCAAAAATGTAAACTTTGTAAAAAATGTTGACAATATCTGTGTGTGTGTATATATATATATATATATATACACACACACACTGTATATATACACATATTTATATACACACACACACACACACATATACATATACTATATATATATATATATATATATATATATATATATATATATATATATATATATATATATACCGTATTTTCCGCACTACAAGGCGCACCTAAAAACCACAAATTTTCTCAAAAGCTAACAGTGCGCCTTATAACCCGGTGCGCTTTATTACGATTAATTTTCATAAAGTTTCGATCTCGCAACTTCGGTAAACAGCCGCCATCTTTTTTCCCGGTAGAACAGGAAGCGCTTCTTCTTCTACGCAAGCAACCGCCAAGGAAAGCACCCGCCCCCATAGAACAGGAAGCGCTTCACCCGCCCCCGGAAGAAGAAGAAAAAACGCGCGGATATCACCGTACGTTTCATTTCCTGTTTACATCTGTAAAGACCACAAAATGGCTCCTACTACGCGACAAGGATCCGGATCATAAAAAGACGCAATCTCTCCATCCGCACACGGATTACTACCGTATTTCACAGCAACTGATATTCCTGTGAACTGCACTGTGGAACGGGAGCACGTACGGTGAATATTCGCACCACAGGGAATGAGGAGTCATCCTTCACTGTGGTTCTAGCTTGCCATGCTAACTTCCACCCATCCAAAAGAGACCTTTCCAGCCGGCGTCATCATAAAAGCTAACTCGAAGGGATGGATGGATGAAGAAAAGATGAGCGAGTGGTTAAGGGAAGTTTACGCGAAGAGGCCGGGTGGCTTTTTTCACACAGCTCCGAAGGCGAACACACCTTCACTAAGACGGGCAGATAGCGCCGGTCGACATACGCCAACATCTGCCAGTGGATCGTAAATGCCTGGGCAGATAGTTTCGGTCACAACTGTGGTCCGAGCTTTCCGGAAGGCAGGATTCACAGAACTGCTGCACAACAACAGCGACACTGAATCCGATGACTTCGACGAGGCGGAGCCGGCCATTTTTGGATCCCACGCTTGCGCAACTTTTCAATTCGGACACCGAAGACGAAGAATTCGAAGGATTTACGAATGAAGAATAACTTCAGAAGGTGAGCGCTATGTTTATTTTGTGTGTTGTGACATTAACGTTCGAGCAACATTATGTTGCTATTTATTGCTCTACACCATTTTGAATTTTACTATGTTTGTGATTGCACATTTGCGTACATTTTGGGACAGAGTTGTTAGAACGCTGGTTTTCAATATATTATTAAAGTTTGACTGAACTATCTGACTGTTTTTTTGACATTCACTTTAGCGCAGCGTTTTTTTTGACATTCACTTTAGCGCAGCGTAGGCGCGGCTTATAGTCCGGGGCGGCTTATTGGTGGACAAAATTATGAAATATGTAATTCATAGAAGGTGCGGCTAATAATCCGGTGCGCCTTATAGTGCGGAAAATACGGTATATATATATATATATATATATATATATATATATATATATATATATATATATATATATATATATATATATATATATATATACACACACACACACACACACACTTCATGAATCAATTTAAGTGGACCTCGACTTAAACAAGTTGAAAAACCTATTCGGGTGTTACCATTTAGTGGTCAATTGTACGGAATATGTACTTCACTGTGCAATCTACTAATAAAAGTTTCAATCAATATATGTGTGTGTGTGTGTATAATATATATATATATATATATACGTGTGTGTATATATATATATGTATATAATATATATGTGTGTGTGTGTGTATATATATATATATATATATATATATATACACACACACACACATATATATTATATACATATATATATATACACACACGTATATATATATATATATATTATACACACACATATATTGATTGAAACTTTTATTAGTAGATTGCACAGTGAAGTACATATTCCGTACAATTGACCACTAAATGGTAACACCCGAATAAGTTTTTCAACTTGTTTAAGTCGAGGTCCACTTAAATTGATTCATGAAGTGTGTGTTTATATATATATATATATATATATATATATATGAATGAATACACACACACACATGTATACATACATACATACATGATAGTGTCATATATACAAAGTTTAAGATTTTTGGCAGAAATATTTTCTGTCATCTTTATGTCAGTGGGCTCCTTTAATGAGCCCACACAGAGTGATGTCGGGAAAGGAGGACAAAAACTGGATTTGTCAGGCAAAAACAAAAACTATTTAAGTCTTGAAAGTTAAGCAGAAGAGATAGTGTGTACAAGTGTCCAGCAATAATCGGTAGATTTCTAACTCCGTCAACATTCTCCAGCAGGAAGATACTCTAACAAGACGTGACATTTATTATTAAAGAACATCATACACCTGCAATTGTTCTGAAAACTGAATCTGAATTAATTGAATAACTGATTTTAATATGAAAAATAGCTATTTTATTTATATTTGTTGGTTTTCCACCATAATACCAGGGATATAGGGTATAAAAAGCAACAACTTGCAGATATCAGTCAGGAGGGATGAGACAAATAAGGAATGAAATGGACCCGTTTAACACACAGCCATCATAAAACTATAGCAAAACAACGAAAACTGCGTCAACATACAGAAACGTGTACAATGCAGCACGCACTATGGGTTAAAGGTCAACCAAAAAATGCAACCAAATGCAAACCAGTGTGTTAGTGAGAGCGGGAGGGGGTGAGGGGGTGCAGGAGGATGACAATGAAAAAGACAGCCAAGAAGCAAAAAAAGGTGGCGCTAGTGAGCCGACAGTTGACAAGCTGTACCTACCAGGACAGGGTTATTTTTCTACTGTCACCACTTAAACCTAGTGAGGAAACATTTGAAGAGGAGCTGACACAATATGCCAAACAAGTGACCCGTCGGAGATGAACATTCATGAGTCGGAGAACAAAAAAAACAAAAAAAAAGCCAGACTAGCGTCATACAGAAAAATCAGAGATTGTTTTTTTTTTTTTTTTAAGGCAAAAAGCAGCATGCTGGTCTCCACGGTGACTTCAACTTTTTTTCCCAAATATCAAAGAGGTGTAAGTACATGAAGGCGACAATACGACAGTCATGAGTTTTAGCCCAGAAGCCAGAAAAATAAAAGTAATGAAATGTGCGTGGTCTGTATGTTGACAGTTACAACAGCAGTTCTCACACTCTCATTAGTATCGTTATCTCAAAGTCATGCCCTGGTGAAGGTTTTAGGGTGAAAGTGCAGAGAGGATGTAGAGAACTGCCGTGTAAGTTCAAGTATATTGTGTACGCCATGGGGGGGAGGGGCTCACACACCTTGGGGTCATAGTCGGGGTCGTTCTCCTCGTCTGCCTCCTCCTCGCCTTCCTGAACCATGCAGACATGACATATTTAACAAATGATACGTTTAAATAATCATCTGGCGTCGACGCAGCCTTACCTCGTCATCCGCCTCCTCGCCCTCCTCATCGTACTGCAAAACATCAAGCAGCATTAGCCATAGGGCGGGCCAATAAGACGATAACATTGCAATAGACGCATAATATCAATGAAACTGCGTTTGATAAAAACGTTCGCTGTGTACATTTTTTTCCTCCATCAACGAAGGAACAGGAAGTACGGAAGCATGGTTGGTTGCATAAACAAAGGCACTCGCTCTCTGGTAACCCAGCAACGCAGGAAATGATCACTGATCAGTGGGAGGGACACGCTAACAGCCAATCAGGTGACAGTATCAACTATCACGTTTGCTTGTCGGGATTCTTTGCATGGAGTGGGGGAAAAAAAAAAAAAAAAACCTTCCTTCAGACTTTCACCAAACGAGCCGTTTTTACAAAGTGTGACGTCAGCAGATTATCTATATATGGTAGAAATTAGAGATGTCCGATAATGGCTTTTTTGCCGATATCCGACATTGTCCAACTCTTAATTACCCATTCCGATATATACAGTTGTGGAATTAACACATTATTATGCCTAATTTTGTTGTGATGCCCCGCTGGATGCATTAAACAATAACAAGGTTTTCCAAAATAAATCAACTCAAGTTATGGGAAAAAAGTGCCAACATGGCACTGCCATATTTATTATTGAAGTCACAAAGTGCATTATTTTTTTTAACATGCCTCAAAACAGCAGCTTGGAATGTGGGACATGCTCTTCCTGAGAGAGCATGAGGAGGTTGAGGTGGGCGGGGTAGGGGGGTAGCAGGGGGTGTATATTGTAGCGTCTTGGAAGAGTTAGTGCTGCAAGGGGTTCTGGGTATTAGTTCTGTTGTGTTACGGTGCGGATGTTCTCCCGAAATGTGTTTGCCATTCTTGTTTGGTGTGGGTTGACAGTGTGGCGCATATTTGTAACAGTGTTAAAGTTGTTTATACGGCCACCCTCAGTGTGACCTGTACGGCTGTTGACCAAGTATGATTTGCATTCACTTGTGTGTGTGAAAAGCCGTAGATATTATGTGATTGGGCCGGCACGCAAAAGGCAGTGCCTTTAAGGTTTATTGGCGCTCTGTACTTCTCCCTACGTCCGTGTACACAGCGGCGTTTTAAAAAGTCATACATTTAAATTTTTGAAACCGATACCGATAATTTTAAAACAGATACCGAAAATTTCCGATATTACATTTTAAAGCATTTATCCGCCGATATTATCGGACATCTCTAGTAGAAATTAGTGTTGTCCCAATACCAATATTTTGGTACAGGTACCAAAATGTATTTTGATACTTTTCTAATTAAAGGGGACCACAAAAAAATAGCATTATTGGCTTTATTTTATTAATCTTAGGGTACATTAAACATGTTTATTATTGCAAGTTTGTCCTTAAATAAAATAGTGAGCATACTAGACAACTTGTCTTTTAAAAGTAAACAAAGGCTTTTAATTAGTCTGCTGACGTATGCAGTAACATATTGTGTCATTTATCTACCTATTTCGTAAAAATTAAGGACAAGCTGTAAAAATGAATTATTAATCTATCCGTTTTTTATCGACTGTTAATATCCGCTTACTTTCTCTAACCTGTTCTATCTACACATCTGTTAAAATGTAATACCGTAATCACTTATTCCTGTTTGATACTTTACATTAGTTTTGGATGGTACCACAATTGTAGGTATCGATCCGATACCAAGTAGTTGCAGGATCATACATTGGTCATAATTTAATTCCACATGTGTCCAGGGACATATTTCCTGACCTTATAAACACATGTATTTAAAAAATTAAAAAATTAAAAAAAGGAAAAAAGATTTTATGACTGTTAGATATCGTATCGACTGGATACGCTATTGTACTTGGTATCATTACAGTGGATGTCAGGTGTAGATCCACCCTTGGCATTTGTTTACATTGAGGAACGCTATGTAGCTATTGTATCCTACGGTGTGTAGTGAAGCATGTTTAGCTATTCCTCGTCCTGCAGTGATAAAGCTACTTGTAAGAAACGTACTTTGAGGATTAGTGATTTAAAAGTAGCTAAAACACTGCCGACTGCGGATGGACGTTAGCTGCTAGCTAGCTAGCCATGTTTCAAAGCACCTCTTGCAGAGTTTGTGTTTTAGCTTCACCTTTATCATTAGGACGCATTTTGGCTTAAAAACGTTCTCCTTTTGTGTCTACACACTGTCTGCTTGAAAGTAATGTGATTGTGCGCTGCCGAACATGCTCCTCTGCTCGTAAAACGGACGGACAGCTGTCGGGCCGTAAAAAAAAATTAAAAAAAAAATTAAAAAAAAAATTAAAAAAAATAAAATAAAAAAATAAATAAAAAAAGTACAGTAATATTTTTGATTCATTAGTACCGCGGTACTTTGCTAGTGCCGGTATACCTATGTTGTATATTTTAACTTCATAGATGTAACACTTTTCAGACATTTACACTGAAATGTTCCAGCACACTCACATCGTCATCGTCGTCCTCAATGGCCTCTCCCGTGAAGTACAACACTGCACGAGGAATAATGCGCTCACGGATGAAGTGGCCGATCTCAAAGTCGGCAGCGAGGACCGCCTCGGAGTCCTCATCCTGAACAATCCGTTTCGGACACATTAGTTTGACCGTCACAATAAGTCATTAGAGGGTTAGTGCTTTGCAAAACTTCAAACAACTTACCAGTTCGGCATTTTCAGGGACTGGGAAAGAAACAAGAAACATGCCTTATTACAGTGCAACCCGCTTATGTGGAACAGCTTATTAAGTCCTGGTCCAATGTGTTCATCTTAGAACTAAAAAAGTGCTCAAGTTGACGAAACATTTTAGACAGTTTGTCTGTATTGTAATATTAACTTCGTCATCACTAAGGAGAAACTACTCTTTAGTTGCAAGGCATTAAAAACATAGTGACTTCCTGTTCAGCTTCAGAATAAAAGCATGGCAAACTTAATGCAGATTCTAACAGTATCTAAAAAAGGCTCATTTCTATTTAAAGTGTTAGCCACCATAAGGAAGACTTTCTCACCGTCGAAGACCAATTACAAACCCCAAAAGCAGTGAAGTTGGCACGTTGTGTAAATGGTAAATAAAAACAGAATACAATTATTTGCAATTCATTTTTAACTTATATTTAATTGAATAGACTGCAAAGACAAGATCCTTAACGTTCGAACTGGTAAAATGTGTTATTTTTTGCAAAAATTAGAATTATTGGAATTTGATGCCTGCAACATGTTTCAAAAAAGCTGGCACAAAAGGCAAAAAAGACTGAGAAAGTTGAGTGCTCATCAAACACTTATTTGGAACATCCCACAGATGCCATGATTGGGTATAAAAGCAGCTTCCATGAAATGCTCAGTCATTCACAAACAAGGATGGAGCGTGGGTCACCACTTTGTGAACAAATGTGTGAGAAAATTGTCCAACAGTTTAATAACAACATATCTCAGCCAGCTATTGCAAGGAATTTAGGGATTTCACCATCTACGGTCCGAAATATCATCAAAAGTTTCAGAGAATCTGGAGAAATCACTGCACGTAAGCGATGATATTACGGACCTTCAATCCGTCAGGCGGTATTGCATCAAAAAGCGACATCAGTGTGTAAAGGATATCACCACATGGGCTCAAGAACACTTCAGAAAACCACTGTCAGTAACTACAGTTGGTCGCTACATCTGTAAGTGCAAGTTAAAATTCTATTAAGCAAAGGGAAAACCATTTATCAACAACACCCAGAAACTCTGCCGGTTTCGCTGGGCCCGAGCTCAATTAAGATGAACTGATGCAAAGTGGTCTGACGACTCCACATTTCAAATCGTTTTTGGAAACTGTGGACGTCGTGTCTACCGGACCAAAGAGGAAAAGAACCATCCGGACTGATCTAGGCGCAAAGTTGAAAATCCAGCATGTGTGATGGTATGGGAGTGTATTAGTGTCCAAGGCATGGGTAACTTACACATCTGTGAAGGCTCCATTAATGCTGAAAGGTACATACAGGTTTTGGAGCAACATATGTTTCCATCCAGGCAACGTTATAGACGCCCCTGCTTATTTCAGCAAGACTACAGCGTGGCTTCGTAGTAAAAAAGTGCGGGTACTGGACTGGCCTGCCTGTAGTCCAGACCTGTATCCCATTGAAAATGTGTGGCGCAATAAGAAGCCTAAAATACAACGGAGACCCCGGACTGTTGAACAACTTAAACTGTACATCAAGCAAGAATGAGAAAGAATTCCACTTGAAAAGCTTCAAAATTTGGTCTCCTCAGTTCCTAAACATTTACTGAGTGTTGTTAAAAGGAAAGGCCATGTAACAGTGGTAAAAATGCCCCTGTGACAACTTCTTTGCAATGTGTTGCTGCCGTTAAATTCTAAGTTAATCATTATTTGCAAAAAAAAAAAAAAGTGTTTCTCAGTGTGAACATTAAATATCTTGTCTTTGCAGTCTATTCAATTGAATATAAGTTGAAAAGGATTTGCAAATCATTGTATTCTGTTTTTATTGACCATTTACACAACGTGCCAACTTCACTGGTTTTGTATTAAGTAAGAATAAAATATAGCAAAACACAAATTAAAATGTGGAGGAAAAGGGTGAAAGAAATAATTTCCTGATTGCATTTATGTATAGCAAGTTTGAATCATGTTGCAGTGTCATAGCTGTGTGTAATCACACCTTCTGGTGGGGTGAAGAAATTGAAGAAAGAGTCGTTGGGGACAGTTTTGGTGACCGTCCTGACTGTGCCACGGCCCTTGTGCTTCTGCTTCTTCTTGATGGTTTTCAACGTGACGTTCTTGCCCTTTGTCCAGTCGATCGTACAACTGTGGTGGGACATAGTTCGTCATTCATCATCGTGTCAACAAAATGTCCCAGTCTCTTACCCTGTGCAGGACATGATCTCGGGTCCGTCGAAGGAAAAAGGGTCGCCTTCATCAGGCTCTGATCTCATCTGGTAGGTTTTTGTCAACAGCGTGTTTGTGAAGAAGTCGTTGGCCTCAAAGAGGAACTCTAACGTAAAGCTCTGAAGAAGAAATACTTTTTTATTAATAGACAATATTTTACACTGCAATATGATGTCAAGTACACTGGAACCCGCATAACCGAAAATAGCCATTGCTTGATTGTTTTGGTAAAAACATTTTTACATCATTTTCATCCATTATTGTATTTTTTTTCTTATTTTACTGATCTGCTGAAACAATTTTATTGTTTTGGTTACATTTTCGTAAATAGACAATAGGGGTGCACAGAAAACAATTAATTTCCAAATTGTGATTCGTATTCATACAGATTCTAAATCGATCCATAACATTAAAAAAAATATATATATATACATTGTTTTCCTATAAGAATGAATTATTTTAGATTATTTCCATGCAAAGAGCATAACCTGTTTTTATTTTATTTTTTTTAACAAGTGTTAGGGCTGGGCAATATGGACCAAAACTGGAAAGTGGATTTAGACAGTCAAACCCAAATATGCGTGTCCAGTTTTATTGAAACAAATACAAAAAGCGACATCAGTGTGTAAAGGATATCACCACATGGGCTCAAGAACACTTCAGAAAACCACTGTCAGTAACTACAGTTGGTCGCTACATCTGTAAGTGCAAGTTAAAATTCTATTAAGCAAAGGGAAAACCATTTATCAACAACACGCAGAAACTCTGCCGGTTTCGCTGGGCCCGAGCTCAATTAAGATGAACTGATGCAAAGTGGTCTGACGACTCCACATTTCAAATCGTTTTTGGAAACCGTGGACGTCGTGTCTACCGGACCAAAGAGGAAAAGAACCATCCGAACTGTTCTAGGCGCAAAGTTGAAAATCCAGCATCTGTAATGGTATGGGGTGTATTAGTGTCCAAGGCATGGGTAACTTACACATCTGTGAAGGCACCATTAATGGGACATGGAGTACACTTCTGGAAATGTTTAAGTTTGATACATAGATGGATGCACGTACAAATATGAAAAAGCCTAGAAAATAATATAAGTATACCGTATTTTCCGCACCATAAGGCGCCCTGGGTTAAAAGTCGCGCCTTCAATGAACGGCATATTTCAAAACTTTGTCCACCTATAAGCCGCCCGGTGTTGTAAGCCGCATCTAACTGCGCTAAAGGAATGTCAAAAAAACAGTCAGATAGGTCAGTCAAACTTTAATAATATATTAAAAACCAGCGTTCTAACAACTCTGTTCACTCCCAAAATGTACGCAAATGTGCAATCACAAACATACGTATATCAACATGGACAGAGCTGCGTGAAAAAAGCCACCCGGCCTCTTCGCGTAAACTTAAACTTACCTTAACCACTCGCTCATCTTTTCTTCATCCATCCCTTCGAGTTAGCTTTTTATGATGACGCCGGCTGGAAAGGTCTCTTTTGGCAAGGTCTTCCTTTTGAATATCACCATGGGTGGAAGTTTCTGGCCATTAGCATGGCAAGCTAGAACCACAGTGAAGGATGACTTCTCATTCCCTGTGGTGCGAATATTCACCGTACGTGCTCCCGTTGTATCCACAGTGCGTTTCACAGGAATATCAGTTGCTGTGAAATAGTAATCCGTGTGTGGATGGAGAGATTGCGTCTTTTCATGAACCGGATCCCTGACGCTTAGTAGGAGCCATTTTGTGGTCTTTACAGATGTAAACACACAAAGGAAATGAAACGTACGGTGATATCCGCGCGCTTTTTCTTCTTCTACGCGGGCGGGTGGTTGCTTACAGTAGAAGAAGCGCTTCCTGTTCTATGGGGGCGGGTGCTTACCTTGGCGGTTGCTTGCGTAGAAGAAGAAGCGCTTCCTGTTCTACCGGGAAAAAAGATGGCGGCTGTTTACCGAAGTTGCGAGATCGAAACTTTATGAAAATGAATCGTAATATTAATCCATATATAAAGCGCACCGGGTTAAAAGCCGCACTGTCAGCTTTTGAGTAAATTTGTGGTTTTTAGGTGCGGCTAATAGTGCGGAAAATACGGTAATCTTTAAAACAAATTCTTAGCTATGCCAGACAGAGGCAAAATATTAAGATTTGTATTTCGATTTTTAGACCTTTAACATCAAAACTGTAGCTGTCATTATGATATGCAGCAGTGCCGTTTTTAAATGACCGTAAGTCTTGAACTATAGAAAGTATTTCAATGGTCGAAATCTGCACTTTTTTGGTGTTATAGGAGTTATTACGGTAATCTACGTCACAGCAGCTCAGACCAAGAACAACTTTTTCATTCATATTTTGCAGTTTGTTACATTTTTGTTGTGTTTTGCTTGATTGTAAAAGATGCAACTATCGAGGAGCTGGTCTAAGAAGTAAAAGAGGAGCGATGTTCATATGTCAATATTCAGTGTTTTATTGTTTATAGTTAATATTGTAAATCCCACTTTATTTTAATGTACATTATGGATGTCCCTTTCTGTAAAAAAAACGTAAAATTCCATTTCGTTTTTTTTGAGGTGGTCTGTCATCTTAAAAAAATTTTTTTTTTTTTTTTTTAATGAATTCTACGACTTTTGGTATTGGTGTTCCTGGAAAAAAAAAGGGACCCAAACACACATACTGTACAGCAGAGTTTTACAGCTAAATGTGTATATATCATTTATACACACATGTAGGGCTGCAACAACTAATCGATTATAAAAATAGCTGGCGATTAATTTAGTCATCGATTCGTTGGATCTATACTATGCGCATGCGCCGAGGCTACGTTTTTTTGTAACCTTTATTTATAAACTGCAACATTTACAAACAGCTGAGAAACAATAATCAAAATAATAGGGGTGTAACGGTACGTGTATTTGTGTCGAACCGTTTCGGTACGGGGGTTTCGTTGCGGTGCAGAAGTGTACCGAACGAGTTTCCACCCGGACATATTAAGTAGCGTACTGCACGTTGTGTAAACAATACTCAAAATGCTGGACATTTGAGGCATTTAAGAAACACCGCCCTGACAGCCCCGCAAAAGATGACATGTCCGGTGAAAAGAGGACGTACGGTCAGTCTATCCTAGCCCGTTAGCTGCTAGCATGCTAGCAAAAGAGGACTAGCAGGGATCGGTTTCACCCGGTTTCGCCCGGTCGCGGTCTATCCTAGACCGCGACCGGGCTAGGATAGACTGACCATACGTCCTTTTTTCGGGCTGTTGGGCGGTGTTTCTTAAATGCCTCAAATGTCCGGCATTTTGAGTTATGGTTGCGTGTATTTTCAATGTACGTTCAGGGTTAAGAAGGTTAAAAACACAACAAATTGTGCGCGCAGCAGCATTGGTGAGGGAGGGGCGGAGACAGAGAGCGAGAGAGTTGTGATAAACGTGCATGCGTCGTCAGGCTCTGCTTTTTATCCATAGATTTATCACATTTAATTTTTTATTATCTATAGCAAGGGTGTCAAAAGTGCATTTTTGTAACATTTTCCTTGTTTTATTTGGCAAGTTGAAAGAACATGGCGCCAGTATGCTGTTTGTTTTTAATAAAATACTGGAAAGGATAGAAATGTAGTTTATTTTTTATCCGATTATTAATCGATTAATCAAAGTAATCGACAGATTAATCGATTATCAAATTAATCGTTAGTTGCAGCCCTACACTTATGCACACATTTTTTCTCTCAAAGTGGCCCACTTGAGTCAAAAATATTTGCCCAGCTCTGAGCTATGTTGAAATCCTCAACATATAAAAACACAAAAGAATGAAATATTAAATATAGTCCCTGGTTTATAAGGACATTTTGAACTTAAAAATATGTTTTATTACCTGAACATTTTAGAATACCCCTGTTCTCTTTGACATGTAAACCAGGAAGACGAAAATGTCAGCTGCAGGAAGTGGCAGGTGACAATATTACCACTGCAGCTAAACACCCTTTCAGATGGTGTAAACTAGGGATGTCCCGATCCGATATTTGGATCGGATTGGCTGCCGATATTTGCCAAAAAATGCGTATCGGCAAGGCATGGGAAAATGCCGATCCAGATCCAGTTTAAAAAACTCCGGTCCGTGTTTTCCAACGCACCGATTTAAATACATTCCACTTTTCTGCTGCTCCGTAATTCCCGTTCCGCATTTTCCAGCACACCTTCAACACATCCACAGGTCTGTGGAATCTCACGCAGTTGCTTTTAGCTGCTGGCATCACACGACAGGCTTTTCTCACTCTTTCCTGTGTCTCCCTCTCACAGACAGCAAGCGCACCTTCTTACACACGTCACATACTGTCACGTCATACGTCACATACGTATACGTCCTCCCCGAGCAGAGAGGTAGCAGCATGGCTAACGTTAGCTGTGATGCTAGCGCAGCCGCTAAGGTGCGCGCCTACTCAAACGTCCTCTGCGCACGGCAAATCTATGCCACGCACAAAATCAAATAAAAATTATAACGTCTGTCGAGACGCTTATCTCCGTTCGGTGCCACACGCCCACACCATCAAAATGCTGAGGCAAAAATTTCCAGATCAACACCGTCTGAAAAAATTAGTGATCTATTTAGTTGTGATTTCCTTCTGTGCATGAAAGTTTAAAAGTATCATGTATTAATGCAGTATGAAGAAGAATGTTTTAATGTAGACATGCAAGCCTTGAAAGAAAATTTTGAAAATCAAGACTACATTTCCTGCAAATGGGTGCATTTCTACCCTATATTTTAACTTTAGATTTATTCTCATATCAAACTCTTTTGGCTGTCTTTTTGACACTTACATCCGGCGCCCCCCTCCACACCCCGGATTATAAATAATGTAAATAATTCAATGTGGTTATCTTGTGTGATGACTGTATTATGATGATAGTATATAAACATCGGATCGGAAGTGCAAAAACCTGGATCGGGACATCCCTAACTTGCACTGAGCCTAGTCTATAAAATCCGCTACACCTCCCTGATACCGAAGTACTTGTCAAACTACTTCCTTAACGTAAATGACCGCCATAACCACAACACCAGGGGAAGCTCTACTAACCACGTTAAACCCAGATTCCGATCTAACAAAGGTCTTAACTCATTCTCTTTCTATGCCACATCAATGTGGAATGCACTCCCAACGGGTATAAAAGAAAGGGCATCTCTATCCTCCTTCAAAATCGCAATAAAAGTACACCTCCAGGCAACTTCAACCCTAAACTAACACCCTCTCCGGATTGTTGTTAATAATCAAATGTAAACAATAAAATGCAGATATTTTTCTTATGCCTTCTGATCTCTCTCTATATATATATATATATATATATATATATATATACATATATATATATATATATATATGTCCACTACTTGCTGTACATATCCTACCAAGTCAGACCTACACTGTTTCAATATCCATTTCTCTGTTCTCAATTGTTGATGACTGATGATAACAACCAAACCTAACCCTACCCTCCACACCCCGGTTTATAAATAATGTAAATAATTCAATGTGATTATCTTGTGTGATGACTATTATGATGATAGTATATATCTGATAGTATATATCTGTATCATGAATCAATTTAAGTGGACCCCGACTTAAACAAGTTGAAAAACTTATTGGGGTGTTACCATTTAGTGGTCAATTGTACGGAATATGTACTTCACTGTGCAACCTACTAATAAAAGTCTCAATCAATCAAAACATAGAATCATCATACTGCTGTGATTATATGCATCAAGTGTTCATTCAAGGCTAAGACAATATATCGAGTTTTATATTGTGTATCGCAATATGGCCTTAAAATATCGCAATATTAAAAAAAGGCCATATCGCCCAGCCCTAGTTTCAATGATGCCATTTCTGTTTGTCATGTATAATTTTGTCTATTTTGTGTTTATCCTTGAATAAACAGGTCAGTTTCTTGTTACCAACCATTGTGTATTATTCAAACTCCCCTAATTCAGCTGGCTAGTTGTTATCAAGAGTACTAAAACCCTTTTCAATATGATTCTGACAACTAAGTAGGCTAAATAACTTTAAACTTTAATACATGCTCGGATAGGCCAGTATCGGTATCGGTCAGTATCGGTATCGGATCGAAAGTGCAAAAACAATATCATATCGGATCGGAAGTGCAAAAACCTGGATCGGGACATCCCTAGTGTAAACATTTGTTGTGGCTGTGCTTCTTGAGCAAAGTAATGTTGACTGGAAGCTCATTTAACAAAAGATTTCTGGCAGCTTTTAAAACCTATTTATCCCCCCCATACGATTGCAACAAGGAACATATCTTTACACATATTTTAGCAGAAAGGTCTTCTACATTGTAAAGTGCATCCATCTCTCTTGCGTTGGTAACTTGATTGAATCACCTAAATTGCGACTCGCTGCGGTCATGAACGCGTGTTGCTGAGGCTCGAGTCAAACGCAGCCAACACTGCTGAGGATTTCTTGTAATATTAAGAGCAAAATCCAGGTTTGGCAAGACAAGATAGGTTATTTCCCGGCAAAAACAGGTATGCTTCACACGCTCGTACTGGAGTTTGTGTCAAGTGAGCGCGGCTCCTACCCCGCCTCACTCTGCGAGGAGGAGGAGGCGGCCCAGCACTCAGCGCAGACAACGAGCAGAGAGACTTCCACTTCAACACATTTAAGAGGACATATGAAGGCATTGTCTGAAATACATAAGCCTTTCTAAAATATACCGCCCAGCCCTAATTATTACACCAAACAATACATTGCACAAATCGGTTTGAATCGCAAGTCGATTCTGAATCATCACCCCAAGAACCGGATCGAATCGTTAGGTGCCACAAGATCCACACCCTTAATACACAATATTTCTTCCAGTGACTAACAAATTTAAGGGTGTATTTTTAAAGTTATTGTGGTACAATCTAGGTTACCGGTACTAAAACAGAGCTGGGCAAATATTTTGACTCCGAGGGCCCACATTGAGAGAAACAAATGTGTCTAGGTGTGTAGGCATATGCTGAAAAAAATCTACGTACAGTATGTGTTTGGGTTCCTTTTTTTCCAGGAACACTAATAATACCAAAAGTCATAATGTCTGATAGTTCTAAAAACATTAAGACAGACCACTTCAAAAAAACAATGTAATTTTAGTTTTTTTACTGAATGGGACAATCAAAATGTACATTAAAAGAAAGAGATTTACAATAAAACACTGAATATTAACAAAATATGAACTTCGCTCCTCTTATTTCTCTGACCAGCTCCTCGATAATTGCGTATATTTTCCAATCAAGCAAAACAACAAAAATGTAAAAAAATAAAAAAAAACATCAAAATGTGAATGCAAAGTGTAATAAACACCTACAACATGATATATTATCACGTAAAAATCTGCTTCCACATCCTTTTAGGGCTGGCTGCTCTGAAAACAAACCCTGCCCACTCTGGTTTGTTCCTCATCTGAGCTGCTGTGACGTAGATTACCGGAATAACTCGTATAACACCCAAAAGCGCAGAGTTCGACCATTGAAATACTTTCTATAGTTTAACGACTTACGGTCATTTAAAAACAGCACTGCACATCATAATGGCGGCGACAGTTTTGATGTTAAAAGGTCTAAAAAAAAATTATGTAGACCGTTCGGCGGGCCGGATTGAATATCTTAACGGACCGCATGTGGCCCGCGGGCCGTATTTTGCCTGGTTCTGCTATAAATGGTAAATGGGTGATACTTGTATAGCGTTTTTCTACCTTCAAGGTACTCCAAACGCTTTGACACCATTTCCACATTCACACAGTGATGGCAGGAGTTGCCAATGCAAAGACCTAACCACGAGCATGGGTCAAGTGTCTTGCTCAAGGACACAACGGGTGAGACTAGGATGGATGAAGCCGGGGATCGAACCAGGAACCCTCAAGTTGCTCTACCAACCAAGCCACGCACTGACAACTGACATACCGTACTTTTCGGACTATAAGTCGCAGTTTTTTTTCATAGTTTGGCCGGGCTCCAGTGCGATTTATATATGTTTTTTTCCTTCTTTATTATGCATTTTCGGCAGGTGCGACTTATACTCCGAAAAATACGGTACATTAATTTTGAAGCTTACTTTGCACCGAACTGGAAGGCAGTCTGGAAATTATTATTATTTAATGCTGTCTAAAGTTGCCGTGGTTGTTTTACCGATAACGAAGTTGACAGATTTGACATAAAAATGGTCCCTTTGGATGTCAACTTTATGTCAACAACGACCATGTTTGGCAACGTCCACTTAGTCAAGCACTTGTTTGTAATAAAGAACTTTGTGGAGCGAGACCGAGCTCGTCCACGTAGACAGTTTGTCGACAACAGCAGCATCACAATTGCTCACCATGGGTTGGCCTGGATCTGAAAATTTCACTTTGATATCTTGTAAATGTTTAAGGATGGGCTCGTCATGGTCCTGGGGAGACAAGACAAAAAGGCTTTAATGCGTTTGTTCAAAAGTCAGTTGTCTTTTAAAGTTAGCACAATCAGGCATGTGATTTGAACTTAATGAAACTGCGTGGGTTCCCTCCGGGTACTCAGGCTTCCTCCCACCTCCAAAGACATGCACCTGGGGATAGATTGATTAACAACACTAAATTGGCCCTAGTGTGTGAATGTTGTCTGTCTGTGTTGGCCCTGTGATGAGGTGGCGACTTGTCAAGGTGTACTCCGCCTTCCGCCCGAATGCAGCTGAGATAGGCTCCAGCACCCCTTGCGACCCCGAACGGGACAAGCGGTAGAAAATGGATGGATGGATGGAAAAAGACTGGGGGTCGCAGACCATCTTCCACTAGTTGTAATATATAAATCACCCGCTTGAATATTCCTTCTTCTCTTCTGCGATTCTTTCGGTTTGTTGTGATTTCTCATCCTGGTTCGATGATCCGCCCTATCTACTTACTACCCTATCAAACTACTTCCATAACGTAAATGACCGCCATAACCACAACACCAGGGGGAGCTCCACAAACCACGTTAAACACAGATTCCGATCTAACAAAGGTCTTAACTCATTCTCCTTCTATGCCACATCAATATGGAATGCACTCCCAACAGGTGTAAAAGAAAGTGCATCTCTATCCTCCTTCAAAACCGCACTAAAAGAACATCCATCCATCCATTTTCTACCGCTTATTCCCTTCGGGGTCGCTGGAGCCTATCTCAGCTACAATCGGGCAGAAGGCAGTGTACACCCTGGACAAGTCGCCACCTCATCACAGGGCCAACATAGACAGACAACATTCACACACTAGGGCCAATTTAGTGTTGCCAATCAACCTATCCCCAGGTGCATGTCTTGGGAGGTGGGAGGAAGCCGGAGTACCCGGAGGGAACCCTAGACCAGGGGTCGGCAACCCGCGGCTCTAGAGCCGCATGCGGCTCTTTAGCGCCGCCCTAGTGGCTCTCTGGAGCTTTTTAAAAAATGTATGAAAAATGGAAAAAGGGGGGAAAAAAATAAATTGTTTTAATATGGTTTCTGTAGGAGGACAAACATGACACAAACCTCCCTAATTGTTATAAAGCACACTGTTTATATTAAACATGCTTCACTGATTCGAGTATTTGGCGAGTGCCTTTTTGTCCTACTAATTTTGGCGGTCCTTGAACTCACCGTAGTTTGTTTACTTGTATAACTTTCTCCGACTTTCTAGGACGTGTTTTATGCCACTTCTTTTTCTGTCTCATTTTGTCCACCAAACTTTTAACGTTGTGCAGGAATGCACAAAGGTGAGTGTTGTTGATGTTATTGACTTGTGTGGAGTGCTAATCAGACATATTTGGTCACTGCATGACTGCAAGCTAATCGATGCTAACATGCTATTTAGGCTAGCTATATGTACATATTGCATCATTATGCCTCATCTGTAGGTATATTTGAGGTCATTTAGTTTCCTTTAAGTCCTCTTAATTCAATTTATATCTCATGACACACTATCTGTATGTAATATGGCTTTTAATTTTTTGCGGCTCCAGACAGATTTGTTTTTGTATTTTTGGTCCAATATGGCTCTTTCAACATTTTGGGTTGCCGACCCCTGCCCTAGACCAACACCCTCCCCTCCACCACATCCCACCTCCCCGGATTGTAAATAATCAAATGTATGTACTTGTTCTTATGCTTTCTGAACTCAATGTTCACTGCTCGCTGTACATATCCTACCAAGTCAGACCTACACTGTTTCAATGTCCATTTCTCAGATATTATAATTGTTGATGACTGAAGTGCTGATATCAACCAAACCTAACCCCCGCCTCCACATCCCACACCAGGATTGAAATAATGTAAATAATTCTATGTATATACTCTGATGATTAACTTGTGTGATGACTGTATAATGCTGATAGTATATATTTGTACCATGAATTGATTAACGTGGACCCCGACCCACATCCCCGGATTGTAAATAATCAAATGTATATACTTGTTCTTATGCTTTCTGAACTCTATGTTCACTGCTCGCTGTACATATCCTACCAAGTCACACCTACACTGTTTCAATGTCCATTTCTCAGATGATATAATTGATGATGACTGAAGTGCTGATTATCAACCAAACCTAACCCCCCCCCGGATTGTAAATAATTCAATGTATATACTCTGATGATTAACTTGTATGATGACTATTATGCTGATAGTATATATTTGTACCATGAATTGATTAACGTGGACCCCGACTTAAACAAGTTGAAAAACGTATTCGGGTGTTACCATTTAGTGGTCAATTGTACGGAATATGTACTGTGCAATCTACTAATAAAAGTTTCAATCAATCAATCTTGCCTCTGATTGGCCTGTCCCTAACGTTTTGCACTAATCTTAACCAATCATGACTCATCATATTAAAACCAACCAACCAATCATGGATGTTCTCATACGTAAACCAACCGATCATCATTGTTGTTTCACATATAAAGTTGTCCCCTGCCCGTGGAGTTGCTTCGCTACGTAGCTTCCATTTGTAAGTTAGTTTTTACCATGATTATTAAAAAACGTACTCACTACGTGAAAACCGTAGTTGTTGACAGGTATGGCAAAGAGACGGATCAAGATTTTAACTCATTGTAGGTCGGAAAATACGAAAAGCGGAAAATAATTGTTTATATTTTTACAGAGATAAAAAAAAAAAAGACGGATTTCCAACTATAGACGGGAAAATCACATGCCTGAACAATGTTCTGACAGGGGAAAAACAGTAATGAGTGAGCACACATCTGCGCCTCTCTAATAACTCCACCAGCAGAAGAAGGCACTCCTTGGCTGTGAACATACCTGCAGCATGTCGCTCAGCAAGTCCACGTTTTTGAAAACAGTTAACCAGAACTCGGGGATGCCTTTGGGGTCCTCCTTCTCCTCGTCCTTCTTCTCCTCTTCTAGTTTTGCCTTCTCTTTCATCTCGTCCTGCGGAGTGGACATTTTCTTGTTTACATGTTGACTAAAATCGCCATTACCACTGTGTGTAAATGAACTTGTACTTTGTCAGCAGCCGACAAAAGAGGGTATATAAGAAGACATGCAAGCATATAAGTCCCCTTTACCTTCTTACTTACTGTCAGCTCTTCCTCGTCATCCACTTTCCATTCGCACTCCTCGTCTGTGGGCTCGTAGGCTGCTTTTACGATGTCGCTTCTCTGCAAAAGACAACCCGCAAAGAAAGAAGTTCAGCTCTACCCAAGCAACAGTTAAAGGGGAACATTATCACCAGACCTATGTAAGCGTCAATATGTACCTTGATGTTGCAGAAAAAAAGACCATATATTTTTTTAACCAATTTCCGAACTCTAAATGGGTGAATTTTGGTGAATTAAACGCCGTTCTATTATTCGCTTTCGGAGCGATGACGTCACAACGTGACGTCACATCGGGAGGCAATCCGCCATTTTCTCAAACACCGAGTCGAATCAGCTTTGTTATTTTCCGTTTTTTCGACTGTTTTCCGTACCTTGGAGACATCATGCCTCGTCGGTGTGTTGTCGGAGGGTGTAACAACACGAACAGGGACGGATTCAAGTTGCACCAGTGGCCCAAAGATGCGAAAGTGGCAAGAAATTGATACCGTGAGTATGGCTTCCTGCGCGTCTTGCACCTTACTCACGGAGAGGCTGGCTCTGCTAGAGGGCCGTGTCCGCCAGTTAGAGCAGAGTAATCTCGTAACTTTAGATGTTGCGGACACATCTGCTAGCGTTAGCTGTAGCGAGCTAACTAGCCCAGCCTGTAGTAGTCCTAATCGGCCTACAAGCTACGGTGTACCGGTTGAGACGCATAATAGATTTAGCTCTTTAGCTAGTCCTACACCCCAGTCTACCGGGCACCACACCTTAGTCATAGGGGACTCCATCACCCGAAACATAAAGCTTAGCAAACCAGCCACAATTAAGTGCATCCCGGGGGCCCGAGCACCTGACATTGAGGCTAATCTTAGGGAGCTAACTCGCAACAGGCCTAGTAAACACGTACGACAGGCTAATCGCACCACTAGTTATGCGAATATAGTTGTACACGTTGGCTCCAATGACACTAGGATGAGACAGTCAGAGATTACAAAGAGAAACATAGCCAGGACTTGTGATCTCGCTAGAAAGATGTCCAGGCATCGAGTAATTGTCTCTGGCCCCCTGCCTGCGAGAGGCAATGATGAGAGATATAGCAGATTAGTCTCACTTAACAAGTGGCTGGCTAGCTTCTGTAGACAACAGGGACTAACGTTTATTGATAATTGGCCCTCTTTCTGGGGCAAACCAGGCTTGCTGATGAGGGACGGCCTTCACCCTAACCAGGAAGGCGCCATCATCCTGTAAAGAACATAGACTACTGTTTAAGTCACATTTGACTAACTACACTAGAGCAAGCCCGGTCACAGGCAATTACAGAGCCTGCTAGTCCGGGTGAGGAGTCAGTTAAGCTAGAACTAGCCAGCACCAGGCTGGATAATTCCTGTACGCATAGCAATTTTCTTAGAATAACACACAACTCATGTGTTTTCTGTTGTGAATGTGTCCGGGGTAGATATGCATTCTACTGAGGTGGCAAATCATGATGCGTTCAGTCGATCGCAGCATCAAGCAAACAATCTGAAAATTCCCGTCGTATCAATTCCTAATTATGGTCGAAACTATTTAAAGTGCACTACGTATAATAAACGCAACATTATTAATATTTCTACTACGGATAATTTAAACAAAAACTCGTCAAAACAGCCCAATACTTATAATATGGGCTTTTTAAACATAAGATCATTGTCTCCCAAAACGTTATTAGTTAATGAGGTCATTAGAGACACCAATCTTAACGTCATTGGTCTTAGCGAAACCTGGCTCAAACCAGACGAATTTTTTGCCCTAAATGAGGCATCTCCTCCTAACTATACGAATGCGCATATTGCCCGTCCCCTTAAAAGGGGTGGGGGGGTCGCACTAATATACAATGAAAACTTTAACCTTACCCCTAACCTAAATAATAAATACAAATCGTTTGAGGTGCTTACTATGAGGTCTGTCGCACCGCTGCCTCTCGATATGGCTGTTATCTACCGCCCCCCAGGGCCCTACTCGGACTTTATTAATGAATTCTCAGAGTTCGTTGCTGATCTAGTGACGCACGCAGACAATATAATCATAATGGGGGACTTTAATATCCATATGAATACCCCATCGGACCCTCAGTGCGTGGCGCTCCAGACTATAATTGATAGCTGTGGTCTTACACAAATAATAAATGAACCTACGCATCGCAACGGCAATACGATAGATCTAGTGCTGGTCAGGGGTGTCACCACCTCCAAAGTTATGGTACTCCCGTATACTAAAGTAATGTCCGATCATTACCTTATAAAATTCGAAGTTCTGACTCATTGTCAACAAACTAATAATAATAATAACTGCTATAGCAGCCGCAACATTAATGCTGCCACAACGATGACTCTTGCTGACCTACTGCCTTCGGTAATGGCACCATTCCCGAATTATGTCGGCTCTATTGATAACCTCACTAACAACTTTGACAATGCCCTGCGCAAAACCATTGATAGTATAGCACCGCTAAAACAAAAAAGGGCCCCTAAAAGGCGCACCCCATGGTTTACAGAGGAAACCAGAGCTCATAAATTATCATGTAGAAAGTTGGAACGCAAATGGCGCGCGACCAAGCTTGAGGTTTTCCATCAAGCATGGAGTGATAGTTTAATATCGTATAAACGCATGCTTACCTTAGCTAAAGCTAAATATTACTCAAATCTCATCCGCCTCAACAAAAACGACCCTAAATTTTTGTTTAGTACAGTAGCATCGCTAACCCAACAAGGGACTCCTCCCAATAGCTCCACCCACTCGGCAGATGACTTTATGAATTTCTTTAATAAGAAAATTGAACTCATTAGAAAGGAGATTAAAGACAACGCATCCCAGCTACAACTGGGTTCTATGAACACAGCTACAACTGTATCTACGACGGATACTGCAATACAAAATAGTCTCTCTTTTTGATGAAATAACATTAGAGGAACTATTACAGCGTGTAAGTGGGATAAAACAAACAACACGTTTACTTGACCCACTTCCTGGGAAACTTATCAAGGAGCTTTTTGTATTATTAGGTCCATCAGTGCTAAATATTATAAACTTATCACTTTCCTCTGGCACTGTTCCCCTAGCATTCAAGAAAGCGGTTATTCATCCTCTGCTCAAAAGACCTAACCTTGATCCTGACCTCATGGTAAACTACCGACCGGTGTCCCACCTTCCCTTTATTTCGAAAATCCTCGAAAAAATTGTCGCACAGCAGCTAAATGAACACTTAGTGTCTAACAATCTCTGTGAACCTTTTCAATCCGGTTTCAGGGCAAATCACTCTACGGAGACAGCCCTCGCAAAAATGACTAATGATCTACTGCTAACGATGGATTCTGATGAGTCATCTATGTTGCTGCTTCTTGATCTTAGCGCTGCTTTGATACCGTCGATCATAATATTTTATTAGAGCGTATCAAAACACGTATTGGTATGTCAGACTTAGCTTTGTCGTGGTTTAACTCTTATCTTACTGACAGGATGCAATGCGTCTCCCATAATAATGTGACCTCGGACTATGTTAAGGTAACGTGCGGAGTCCCTCAGGGTTCGGTTCTTGGCCCTGCACTCTTTAGTATTTACATGTTGCCGCTAGGCGACATCATACGCAAATACGGTGTTAGCTTTCACTGTTATGCTGATGACACCCAACTCTACATGCCCCTAAAGCTGACCAACACGCCGGATTGTAGTCAGCTGGAGGCGTGTCTTAATGAAATTAAACAATGGATGTCCGCTAACTTCTTGCAACTCAACGCCAAGAAAACGGAAATGCTGATTATCGGTCCTGCTAAACACCGACATTTATTTAATAATACCACCTTAACATTTGACAACCAAACAATTACACAAGGCGAATCAGTAAAGAATCTGGGTATTATCTTCGACCCAACTCTCGTTTGAATCACACATTAAGAGTGTTACTAAAACGGCCTTCTTTCATCTCCGTAATATCGCTAAAATTCGTTCTATTTTATCCACTAGCGACGCTGAGATCATTATTCATGCGTTCGTTACGTCTCGTCTCGACTACTGTAACGTATTATTTTCGGGTCTCCCTATGTCTAGCATTAAAAAAATTACAGTTGGTACAAAATGCGGCTGCTAGACTTTTGACAAGAACAAGAAAGTTTGATCATATTACGCCTATACTGGCTCACCTGCACTGGCTTCCTGTGCACTTAAGATGTGACTTTAAGGTTTTACTACTTACGTATAAAATACTACACGGTCTAGCTCCGTCCTATCTTGTCGATTGCATTGTACCATATGTCCCGGCAAGAAATCTGCGTTCAAAGAACTCCGGCTTATTAGTGATTCCCAGAGCCCAAAAAAAGTCTGCGGGCTATAGAGCGTTTTCTATTCGGGCTCCAGTACTATGGAATGCCCTCCCGGTAACAATTAGAGATGCTACCTCAGTAGAAGCATTTAAGTCCCATCTTAAAACTCATTTGTATACTCTAGCCTTTAAATAGCCCCCCTGTTAGACCAGTTGATCTGCCGTTTCTTTTCTTTTCTCCTCTGCTCCCCTTTTCCTTGAGGGGGGGGGGGGCACAGGTTCGGTGGCCATGGATGAAGTGCTGGCTGTCCAGAGTCGGGACCCGGGGTGGACCGCTCGCCTGTGCATCGGCTGGGAACATCTCTGCGCTGCTGACCCGTCTCCGCTCGGGATGGTGTCCTGCTGGCCCCACTATGGACTGGACTCTTACTATTATGTTGGATCCACTATGGACTGGACTCTCACAATATTATGTCAGACCCACTCGACATCCATTGCTTTCGGTCTCCCCTAGAGGGGAGGGGGGGTTTTTTTTACCCACATATGCGGTCCTCTCCAAGGTTTCTCATAGTCATTCACATCGACGTCCCACTGGGGTGAGTTTTTCCTTGCCCGTATGTGGGCTTTGTACCGAGGATGTCGTTGTGGCTTGTGCAGCCCTTTGAGACACTTGTGATTTAGGGCTATATAAATAAAGATTGATTGATTGATTGATTGAAATTGGATGAAATTTGTTCAAAATACGAGGGTGTGGGGAAAGCCGACGAAAATGGTCAGTCGTTCGTTCCGCACACTTTACCGACGAAAGCTATGCTACGACAGAGATGGCAAGAATGTGTGGATATCCTGCGACACTCAAAGCAGATGCATTTCCAACGATAAAGTCAAAGGAATCTGCCGCCAGACCCCCATTGAATCTGCCGTAGTGTGTGAGCTATTCAGGGACACAGGACCTCGGTAGCACGGCAAGCAATGGCCGCAGTTTGTTCCCGCAGACGAGCGAGCTAAACCCCCTGGATGTCTTGGCTCACACCGTCCCTTATGCCACCGAAGATGATCAAGAGAAGAATATCGACCCTAGCTTCCCTGGCCTGCTGACATCAACTCCAAAACTGGACAGATCAGCTTTCAGGAAAAGAGAGCGGATTAGGGTATGTCTACAGAATATATTAATTGATGAAAACTTTATTCATTACTCGTGGTTTTACGTAAATTATTATACATAAACTGTGTTTACCAATAATTTAGCTTAAAAACATTACAACACTTAAAAACAAACACATACCAATCGTTGGTTAGAAGGCGATCGCCGAATAGTCCTCGCTTTCTCCCGTGTCGCTGGCTGTCGTGTCATTTTCGCTTGCATACGGTTCAAACCGATATGGCTCAATAGCTTCAGTTTCTTCTTCAATTTTGCTTAAGCCGCTGAAATCCGAGTCTGAATCCGAGCTAATGTCGCTACCTTGCTGTTCTATCCGCCATGTTTGTTTGTATTGGCATCACTATGTGACGTCACAGGAAAATGGACGGGTGTATATAACGATGGTTAAAATCAGGCACTTTGAAGCTTTTTTTAAGGGATATTGCTTGATGGGTAAAATTTTGAAAAAAACTTTGAAAAATAAAATAAGCCACTGGGAACAGATTTTTAATGGTTTTAACCTTTCTGAAATTGTGATAATGTTCCCCTTTAAATACATTTAGAATGTGATTTCAAGCCAAATATAATTGGCTTGTCAATATTGTAATGTAGGGCTGGGCGATATATCTCGGGTTTGTCTCTGCGCCCTATAATAAAAATACGGTACGTCAATTTGCATGTCTAGCGTTGGCGCAGCGAGAAAAGATGGCCACGCACGGAAAAATAGAGGACACTAGCGGTGCTCTAAACATTGCTGATCGCTCAAAAGCGGCCGATTTCCGTAGAAAGGTAAGGCTACGTTTACACTACAGGGCCTGGTGTTTTTTTTGTCAAATCTGATCTATTCATTATAAAAAAAATTAGATTTTTAATGTGAATGCAATTTGACTTGTATGCGTCCCACACGCCACGGTAAACGTGACTAATTCTGGCAGGTCTCAGTCCTGACGCATTTGGGGCAATTTCAAGAATTTTGTGCAAAATCAAAGACAACATTTTCTGAAGGGGAATTATTGCGCGTACAAGATTGAGTTGAGTTTGTTGTTTATTTCGAACATGCGTGCATACAACTTGATACGTCGCAATTTCCAGTTTTTCTATTCAACATGTTTGAAAAGGAATAGGAAGAAGCAGAGCTTATTTAATTTGACCCCTTTTCTTTTACATAGCAGTTGCTAAAACTTTTGTCCACTCGCTGTTCTCAGTTTATTCACAATATACTCCGTAAGTAATGAAAATAACCCTTGTGTAATGTTCATATTGTTGTTACTCAGCCAGCGTTTGTGGGTCTGATGGACCCGTTGCATTTTGTGGCTTTTAATGCCTCACAATCAAACACTTTTGTTAAAATACTGAACAGATGTTTACCTTATCCCAAAAAACATCTGTTCAGTATTTTAACATAAAAGTGTTTGATTGTGAGGCATTAAAAGCCACAAAATGCAATGGGTCCATCAGACCCACAAACGCTGGCTGAGTAACAACAATATGAACGTTGCACCAAAAATTTCTCTGCCAGTTTCTGCATCCCACAGGGATTCTTCTTTTGTGTTTCTGCACCTGCGGTTCCCACACAAGATTGCAACATTTTTTGTCAACACTGTCTGCTCTCATTTTCTCGCACATTTGACCCTCTGATGTTCTGTGTACCTACACTCTGTCCTCCTCCTGTCTAGGCCTGCTGTGTGTGTGAGTGTGGTACACAGAACATCAATTTCCACACTTCTATTAGCCGGGCATCTTATATGTAATAGAAATGTGTAGGGGGGGTGTATGGTGTGTGTATTATAAATGAATAATATGTATTCTGATATATGTTCTTCACAGAAAATGAGCCAAAGTCAGTGAGTCTCAGTCTGAAAAATTAATTGTATAATTTTTCTTTTAATAAAAAATGAGAACGGGTACCACAGACCCGAACACCACACAATTATAAATAATTAGTGAAGTAAGTTATATTTCATACGGTGAGATAAATAAGATTATCTAGAAGATGAATGGATGGATGACATAACTGGAGAATGGTTATCATGGTTCTTCTTTGTACTTTGTAAACGCTAAGTTCGAAGAGTTTCTTGAATTGGATCATATCAGTACATTGATTTCTTTGCTTATTCCATAATTTAATTCTGATATATTGATATACTTAAGTGTTGTACGTGCGTACAAATGTTTTAAATTACATTTAAAGCATTAGGAATTACATTTAAAACAGTAGGAAGGAAGAGGACGAATACTTTCGCAGATTTACGGTATTTTTTGCTTTGCTGTCTGCTTGAAGAGCGTGTGGGCCAGCAGTCAAGGAGGCAGGAGTGGTGGAACTTTCATGAGAGTTCCTAAAACATTTTCATTGCTTTTCTAATTTGTCGTCAACTTTTTTGTAACTGTCTATTTTGGTGAACAATTATGGCGCTTTTTGGTGACCTTCTGTTCAGATAATAGCTACCCGAGCGCGAGACAGTTCACATTGAGGACGCATCACATATATAGCCGATTTCTACATACGAGAGAGGCCTAGGTTGGATATGAAAAATATGGGAATTGACCTGTAGTGTAAACGAGGCTTATGTGATGAACAGATGCTTCTCACTGCCAATGCAGCTGACACTCTTCTAGCAGCCAAATGACTGTATTGCTTCTACTCCCGACACCTGACTTAAAAAAAAAAAATTCAAACTATGCAATGCAATAGATCCTTTATTTTATCAAAAAAGGATTTGTCGAGTGATTAAGGATTCCACGTCTGTAGCGTTCCCAAACATGTCAAACTATCTTGTGCTCCAGACATTCTACACGAAAACAGACGAAAACTTGGAAAAACATGAAAAAAAATCTTGCACTCTTACGCCCTTTTTGATTACCTCTAGAGAAACTCTGAAGAAACGTAAATACATTTTGCGATTTGAACGGTTCGTACAGCCGAAAACAAGGCAAGTATAGGACATTTTTCTTTGGAGAATGGCTAAATGGCGCCTAGTACCCATTGAGAACAGAGCTAGCTTGACCACCACGCGTATTTAATGAGTCGGACGTGACGTCATTTAAATCTAATACACAGTGCGGAACCACTCATCTAAGTTACTATCTCCTTCGTTCTGGCAAATAAGCTACATTTCTCAAAAGTAGCGTAACAGGAAGGCAAGGCTAAACATCAGACGCCACGCAAGAAAGCGCAGGCAACAATATGGCATGCTATTTGTTAAAATAGCCTTGAAATGACATGAATCTAGCTGAAAAATAAAAAAGCTAGAAACAGGAGATGAACAATTCAAGTCTAAAGAGAAAAAACAGCTACAGCACTGAGTGTACAAGTAGGGGAGGCTGATCGATCCATACATCTATAATGTTGATACCAAGAATAATAACACTGCATGATTTATACTCGAAAGATTAGATCGATTTTTTTTGTCAAAAAATCCTACATTGGTTTTCTTACGGTTTACAAACTCAGAAGGACTTTGAGAGCAAAAACCAAAGGATTTAATTTACTAAAGTTAAAGTACCAATGATTGTCACACACACTAGGTGTGGCGAAATTATTCTATGCATTTGACCCATCACCCTTGATCACCCCCTGGGAGGTGAGGGGAGCAATGAGCAGCAGCAGTGGCCGCACCTTGGAATAATGTTTGGTGATTCAACCCCCAATTCCAACCCTTGATGCAGAGTGCCTAGCAGGGAGGTAATGGGTCCCATTTTTATAGTCTTTGGTATGACTAGATGGTCATTTATCGTATACTATGGTTTTAATTTTGCTCAAACAAAGGAAATAGCAGATTAAATATGTTTTAGGTAGAGATGTCCGATAATGGCTTTTTTGCCGATATCCGATATTGTCGAACTCTTAGTTAACGATTCCGATATCAACCGATACAGATATATACAGTCGTGGAATTAACACATTATTATGCCTAATTTTGTTGTGATGCCACGCTGGATGCATTAAACAATGTAACATTACCATGAATTGATTAACGTGGACCCCCATTGAAAAGTTGAAATACTTATTCGGGTGTTACCATTTAGTGGTCCATTGTATGGAATATGTACTGTACTGTGCAATCTACTAATACAAGTTTCAATCAATCAATCAAAAACAAGGTTTTCCAAAATAAGAGAACAACTTCAACTCCAGTTATGGAAAAAAGTGCCAACATGGCACTGCCATATTTATTATTAACGTCACATAGTGCATTTTTTTTTTATTTATTAGCATGCCTCAAAACAGCAGCTTGGAATTTGGGACATGCTCTCCCTGAGATAATCTTGATACACACTACAACTATGGGAAATACTATACTTTGACTTTCAGTGCATTATTTATTTATTTTTAAACATGCCTCAAAACATCTACAAAAACAATGAAGACACACAGCTTCAGTCCAGAGTATACTAGAGCATACTTGCCAACCTGGAGACCTTCGAATTCGGGAGATGGGGGGGGGGGTTTGGTGGTAGTGGGGGTGTATATTGTTGCGTCCCGGAAGAGTTAGTGCTGCAAGGGGTTCTGGGTATTTGCTCTGTTGTGTTTATGTTGTGTTACGGTGCAGATAATCTCCCGAAATGTGTTTGTCATTCTTGTTTGGTGTGGGTTCAGTGTGGCGCATATTTGTAACAGTGTTAAAGTTGTTTATACGGCCACCCTCAAAGTGACCTGTATGGCTGTTGACCAAGTATGGCATTCAATTATGTGTGAGTAAAAGCCGCATGTGACTGGGCCGGCACGCTGTCTGTATGGAGGAAAAGCGGACGTGACGTTAGGTTGTAGAGGACGCTAAAGGCACGGCCTTTAAGGTATGCCCCCAATATTGTTGTCCGAGTGGAAATCGGAGAAATTTCGGGAGGGGCACTAAAATTCGAGAGTCTTCTGGGAAAATCGGGAGGATTGGCAAGTATGCCCTACGTCTGTGTTTTACCGGATATGTACCACTCCGTACAGCGGCGTTTTAAAAAGTAATTAATTTTACTTTTTGAAACAGATACCGATAATTTCCGATATTACATTTCAAAGCATTTATCGGTATCTAGTTTTAGGTTGTTAGACATATTTCTTTTGCCGGTTATAATTATTAAACATTGAAAAACGGTCATTGTTTAGTGTCCTAGAAATAGAGAAAACTGCAAATCTTAAATGACTTTGCAACAGCAGTGCTGCATGCTTGAGTATTAAAAAGGTGGCATCAGGGGTATTTCTCCAAAATGGTAATTGAAATAAACAGCTCCTTAGAGTAATTTACTTTTATAACCCTGACCAACAACACGTACCGTATTTTCCACACTATTAGCCGCACCTAAAAACCACAAATTTACTCAAAAGCTGACAGTGCGGCTTTTAACCCGGTGCGCTTTATATATGGATAAATATTAAGATTCATTTTCATAAAGTTTCGATCTCGCAACTTCGGTAAACAGCCGCCATCTTTTTTCCCGGTAGAACAGGAAGCGCTTCTTCTTCTACGCAAGCAACCGCCAAGGTAAGCACCCGCCCCCATAGAACAGGAAGCGCTTCTTCTTCTACTGTAAACAACCACCCGCCCGCGTAGAAGAAGAAAAAGCGCGCGGATATCACCGTACGTTTCATTTCCTTTGTGTGTTTACATCTGTAAAGACCACAAAATGGCTCCTACAAAGCGACAAGGATCCGGTTCATGAAAAGACGCAATCTCTCCATCCGCACACGGATTACTACCGTATTTCACAGCAACTGATATTCCTGTGAACCGCACTGTGGAACGGGAGCATGTACGGTGAATATTCGCACTACAGGGAATGAGAAGTCATCCTTCACTGTGGTTCTAGCTTGCCATGCTAATGAAACTTCCACCCATGGTGATATTCAAAAGGAAGACCTTGCCAAAAGAGACCTTTCCAGCCGGCGTCATCATAAAAGCTAACTCGAAGGGATGGATGGATGAAGAAAAGATGAGCGAGTGGTTAAGGTAAGTTTAAGTTTACGCGAAGAGGCCGGGTGGCTTTTTTCACGCAGCTCTGTCCATGTTGATATACGTATGTTTGTGATTGCACATTTGCGTACATTTTGGGAGTGAACAGAGTTGTTAGAACGCTGGTTTTTAATATATTATTAAAGTTTGACTGACCTATCTGACTGTTTTTTTGACATTCCTTTAGCGCAGTTAGATGCGGCTTACAACACCGGGCGGCTTATAGGTGGACAAAGTTTTGAAATATGCCGTTCATTGAAGGCGCGGCTTTTAACCCAGGGCGCCTTATGGTGCGGAAAATACGGTAATTTAGAAAGAAAACTGATTATTTTGGGGGAATTATACGGCTAAATTTGTTGCACGAGTACTCTAAAAGATACAAAAAAGTAATTAATCTACAGATTAATGGGGAAAAATAATTAGATGAATACATTTGAGAAATCGTTAGATGCAGCCCTAATAAATTGATAAAAGAGCCAAGTGACATACTTTGTCGAAGAGGGGCTGGTAAAGGGCAGCGTATTTTCTCTCCAGTTCGTGGACCTCTTCGTAGAATTTGGCCTCAATGTGGGCACACTTCACCTGCAGGTTCTTGAGGGCGTTGATACGCCGCTTCACAACTTTTGGTAAACTGCGGAACGCATGAAAATGACGTTGGAGCAGATGTAGAAGTCAAAACAAGACACTATAGTTAGGAAGGGATGAATGCACACACTCAGGATGACAAGTATTGTGAATAAATGACATACTTGAACAAGCAATAAACCCACAATGCTTCCTGCTGTGACTGAATGGCAACAGGCTTAGCTTTTCTTACTTAAGGTGCAGTAAGGTATGCATGCATTCACCTGGCACAGCCAATACTTTGCTCAGTCCAAAGAGTGTCATACTCGCTTGCGGGGAATGGGGAAAGGTGCATCTAAAAAACAAACACTCACCTCTCTATGTACCCTGATGGTGAACCGTTCAGGCCCTCAAGCCCCCCTTGAAGCGCAGCCAGGATCTGTGGATTCTGCATAAGCTGCTCTGTCAGCTGACGAGCTGCGGGTGCACACAAAAGTAATGTCAATGTATTTTGTTTAGATAAGTTCAATCAAAGTGCCTTTCATACAATTCCTGCTGCATCGTCTTTGGTTAGGTTACCTGGTCAGGTAACCAACAATGCAAGTTACAGATTAGAATTTTAAAAATGTTGCATGGTGTTCTGGGTACAAAATGCGGACACATTTTAAAAAGAAAATAAGTTTACTTAACAACACAGATCTACACCAAAACTATTTATTTGATTAATTGTGAGTTGTTGGGTGTGTACGAGAGGTGGGAATCTTTGGCCACCTTACAATTAGATTACGATTCAGGAGCTAAGATTCGATTAAAAATCGATTGATGCAGTTTTTCTGTTTCACTAAATAAGAGTTTATCACACGCAACTTAAAAAAAAAACATTGGAATAAGAACCGTTAAATGAATTCCCACAACTATGAAATTAATAGAAACTGGAACATAAATGCCTTAAGATAAGGAGCTGGTCGGATCTCTCAATGGAGGTTAGGGATGTCCCGATCCAGGTTTTTGCACTTCCGATCCGATACTGATATTGTTTTTGCATTTCGATCCAATACCGATACTGACCGATACCGATACTGACCAATACGAGCATGTATTAAAGTTTAAAGTTATTTAGCCTACCGTACTTAGTTGTCAGAATCATGTTGAAAAGGGTTTTAGTACCGTATTTTCCGCACTATAAGGCGCACCGGATTATTAGCCGCACCTTCAATGAATGGCATATTTCATAACTTTGTCCACCAATAAGCCGCCCCGGACTATAAGCCGCGCCTACGCTGCGCTAAAGGGAATGTCAAAAAAACAGTCAGATAGGTCAGTCAAACTTTAATAATATATTAAAAACCAGCGTTCTAACAACTCTGTTCACTCCCAAAATGTACGCAAATGTGCAATCACAAACATAGCAAAATTCAAAATAGTGCAGAGCAATAGCAACATAATGTTGCTCGAACGTTAATGTCACAACACACAAAATAAACATAGCGCTCACTTTCTGAAGTTATTCTTCATTCGTAAATCCTTCGTCTTCGGTGTCCGAAGTGAAAAGTTGGGCAAATTTACGATCCACTGGCAGATGTTGGCGTCGTCTGGCGCTGCCTCCTCGTCTTAGTGAAGGTGTGTTCGCCTTCTGTCATCCATTGTTCCCACGCAGTTAGCAGTCTAGCTTCGAATGCCCTGTTGACACCAATATCTAGCGGCTGGAGGTCTTTTGTCAATCCACCCGGAATGACGGCGAGTATTGAATTAAGCGCGTAAGCGTGTCTCTCAATGTGCTGTTATGAGCTAGCAAATATAACAACTACACTACCCAGCATGCAACGATAGTCACGAGCATGCGCGGTAGCCCTGAGAAGCGTTGTATGCTGGCAGTTAGCACGCTGTGAGTAAACGTTGAGAACTCAGTTAACACGCCTCGTCTGCATTATTTATAATTAGACAGACAACACACTTAATAGGAGCCATTTTGGGGTCTTTACATAAACACACAAATGGAAATGAAACGTCACATATCCCAGCATGCACCGCGCGCTTCTTCTACGGGGAAAAAAGATGGCGGCTGTTTACCGTAGTTGCGAGACCTAAACTTTATGAAAATGAATCTTAATATTTATCCATATATAAAGCGCACCGGGTTATAAGGCGCACTGTCAGCTTTTGAGTAAATTTGTGGTTTTTAGGTGCGCCTTATAGTGCGGAAAATACGGTACTCTTGATAACAACTAGCCAGCTGAATTAGGGGAGTTTGAATAATACACAATGGTTGGTAACAAAAAACTGACCTGTTTATTCAAGGATAAACACAAAATAGACAAAATTATACATGACAAACAGAAATGGCATCATTGAACTAGGGCTGGGCGATATGGCCTTTTTTTAATATTGCGATATTTTAAGGCCATATTGCGATACACAATATATATCTCGATATTTTGCCTTAGCCTTGAATGAACACTTGATGCATATAATCACAGCAGTATGATGATTCTATGTGTTTTGATTGATTGAGATTTTTATTAGTAGGTTGCACAGTGAAGTACATATTCCGTACAATTGACCACTAAATGGTAACACCCCAATAAGTTTGTCAACTTGTTTAAGTCGGGGTCCACTTAAATTGATTCATGATACAGATATATACTATCAGATATATACTATCATCATAATACAGTCATCACACAAGATAATCACATTGAATTATTTACATTTATAATCCAGGGTGAGGAGGGGGGCGCCGGATGTAAGTGTCAAAAAGACAGCCAAAAGAGTTTGATATGAGAATAAATCTAAAGTTAAAATATAGAGTAGAAATGCACCCATTTACAGGAAATGTAGTCTTGATTTTCAAAATTCTTTCAAGGCTTGCATGTCTACATTAAAACATTCTTCTTCATACTGCATTAATATATGCTACTTTTAAACTTTCATGCAGAGAAGGAAATCACAACTAAAAAAAATCACTATTTTTTTCATACGGTGTTGATGTGGAAATTTTTGCCTCGGCATTTTGATGGTGTGGACGTGTGGCACCGAATGGAGCTAAGCGTCTCGACAGACGTTACAATATTTGAACAATGATGACGAAAACTGTTTTGTCTGTCGTGTCCGTGTGTCGAAAATTGTTATGCGCTTATTTTTTTATTCGATTTTGTGCGTGGCATAGATTTGCTATGCGCAGAGGACGCTTAAACAGTGCGCAATTGCACAGGCGAGCACCTTAGAGGGAGCATTGCTCGCACGGCTGCGCTAGCATCACAGCTAACGTTAGCCATGCTGCTACCTCTCTGCTCGGGAAGGACGTATACGTATGTGACGTATGACGTGACAGTATGTGACGTGTGTAAGAAGGTGCACTTGCTGTCTGTGAGAGGTAGACACAGGAAAGAGTGAGAAACGCCTGTAGTGTAATGCCAGCAGCTAAAAGCAACTGTGTGAGAATTCACAGACCTGTGGATGTGTTGAAGGTGTGCTGGAAAATGCGGAACAGAAATTACGGAGCAGCAGAAAAGTGGAATGTATTATTTAAATCGGTGCGTTGGAAAACAGGGACCGGAGTTTTTTTTTTAAAAACTGGATCTGGATCGGCATTTTCCCATGCCTTGCCGATACGCAATTTTTGGCAAATATCGGCAGCCGATCTGATCCAAATATCGGATCGGGACATCCCTAATGGAGGTGGCTCTTAGAAATGTCTTCATTACCTTATTCAAAATAAATAAGTCGATTGACGTTTACTAATTGATTCTATAACCGTCCATGTCCGAAATGCGATGCTTCTACAAATCGATTATTTCCTCCACATCTAGTGTGCAGTCTACAAAAGCAAAAAACTGCCATGGTCACCAATTAGCTCTAGATGGAAAAAGCAGTGGCTACTACAGCTGTGGCTGTAGTAGCCACTGCCTGTTGTAGTTTATCATCTCGACAAGATGGCAGTAGCTGCATTTGAAGTATAATGATTCGCTTTATTGTAAGGCAGGGCGATATAGACTATACTCGATATAATGCGGGTTTGTCTCTGTGCGATATAGAAAATGACTATATTGTGATATTCGAGTATACGTTCTCACGCAGTTGCTTTTAGCTGCGGGCATTACACTACAGGCGTTTCTCACTCTCTTGTCTCTCCTTCTCACAGAGACATAAAACAAGCGCACCTTCTTACATACGTCACATTCTCGCGCGTGCAAAGTCATACGCTCTCGCGGAGCAGAGAGGTAGTGGCATAGGTAACGTTAGCTGTGGTGCTAACAGTGCGGTGCGAGAAGGTGCGAATCTGGTAACAAATGAAGGAAGAATTATTTCCCAAGAAAAACAGCAGGGGGTCCGTCTGGCTTCAAGTGGGAATATGTCGAACAGACAACCGAAATTTGTCAAGTGAGGGGCAAAAGCGTTGCTACAAAAAGTAGCATTACTGCTAATATGTAGCATCATTTGAAAAGTCACCCGCTAGAGAATGAAGAGTGCTTGAAACTCCGCATGTCAACATCTCCGTTAGGTGCCACACCAACAAAATGCCGAAGCAACCATTTCCACATCAACACCGTATGAAACAAATAGTCAACAGAAGGAGATAGCGTCCGCAGGAACCTACCACATAGTGAAGGTAGGGCTGGGCGATATTGCCTTTTTTTAATATCTTGATATTTTTAGGCCATATCACCATACACGATATATATCTCGATATTTTGCCTTAGCCTTGAATGAACACTTGATACATATAATCACAGCAGTATGATGATTCTATGTGTCTACATTAAAACATTCTTGTTCATACTGCATTAATTTATGCTCATTTTAAACTTTCAGGCAGAAAAGGAAATCACAACTAAGTCAATTTAGCAAAACTGTATTTATTAAACAGTTAAGCAGTGGCACAAACATTCATGTCATTTCAAAACAGAAAGTGCAAGATTGTCAGAGACATTTTAAAACAAGCTATTAGTGCACTTTTTTGTGCATGACATCACTAAGATGACTTATCAAAACAACACTAAATTAAAGTGCACTTTCTGTACAGAACGCCACTACAATAGTTTAAAACAAATAAAGTGCACTTGTGCATGATGTCACACAAGATATTTCAATAAGTGTCAAATAAAAATGAGCTGCATAATAGGACATCAAATAGTGTTCGTCCTTCGCTCTGTGGTAGGTTCCTGCGGACGTTATCTCCTTCTGTTGACTCTTTTTTTCATACGGTGTTGATGTGGAAATGGTTGCCTCTGCATTTTGATAGTGTGGCACCGAACAAAGATGTTGACATGCGGAGTAAGCACTCTTGATTCTCTAGCGGGTGACTTTTCAAATGATGCTACCTATTAGCAGTAATGGTACTTTTCGTAGAAACGCTTTTGCCCCACACTTGACAAATTACGGTTGTCTGTTCGACATATTCCCACTTGAAGCCAAACCACCGCCAGACGATGGACCACCTGCTGTTTTTCTTGGGAATTAATTCTTCCTTCATTTGTTACCAGATTTGCACCTTCTTTCTCTCGTATTACCGCTAGCATCACAGCTAACTTTATTATTAGTTAAATATTATTTTTTAGGGACAACTGCAAAGCTGTTTACAAGAAGGGCATGAGCAGACTCTTTCTCCTGAGGAAGCTTAGGTCCTTTAATGTTTGCAGCAAGCTGTTGGAGATATTTTATCAGTCTGTTGTGGCCAGTGGACTGTATTTTGCAGTGGTTTGTTGGGGGAGCAGCACCAGCAAAATGGACTCAAACCGGATTGATAAACTGATCCGGAAAACCGGCCAAACTATTGGCACGCAGTTGGAGGCGTTTGTGCCAGTGAGAGACAGGAGGACACTGGACAAACTGCTGGCCATCATGGACAATCCTGCCCACCCACTCCACCTGACAATTAAGGGACAGCGGAGTTCATACTCCAACAGGCTCCTTCAACTTCCTTCCCGCACTGTGCGATTCAAGAACTCATTCATTTCACACTCCATCCAGCTGTATAATCACTCGCCATACAGCAATAGATGACATCTGCCTATTACCTGACACCTGACATGTTAGCTACTTCTCTTTGTTTATAATGTTTATAATGTCTATTTTGTATTTCCTGCTGGATCTACACTCTATTTTATGCTGCTGCTGCCACATATACTGTAATATTGTACATGGTCATTGGTATATATTGTATATATGTTATTGACATAATAGAATATATCTGTATATATATATTATTCTGTACACATATGTATATATTCGTATATATGTTAGATTTTGTATCGCTATATTAGTCTATTTATACCTGCATTGTCCTTTCCATCCTTACACTTTCCATCATTGTAAATGAGCTACTGTGTTGAACAATTTCCCTTGTGGATCATTAAAGTTTGTCTAAGTCTAAGCCTAAGCCATATTGCTACGTCTCTGCACCGCGAGGGCGTATACGTATGTGACGTATGTCGTGACAGTATGTGACGTGTGTAAGAAGGTGCGCTTGCTGTCTGAGAAGGAGACATGAAAGAGTGGGAAGAGCCTGTCGTGTAATGCCAGCAGCTAAAAGGAACTGCGTGAGAACGTATACTCCGATATCACGATAGTCATTTTCTATATCGCAGAGACAAACCCGCGATATATCGCGTATATCGATATCGCCCAGCCCTAAGTGAAGAACATACACTATTTGATTTCCTATTATGCAGCTCATTTTTATTTGACAGTTATTGAAATATCTTGTGACATCATGCACAAAAGTGCACTTTATTTGTTTTAAACCATTGTAGTGACGTTCTGTACAAAAAGTGCACTTTAATTTAGTGTGTTTTTGATATGTCATCTTAGTGACATCATGCAACAAAGTGCACTCATAGCTTGTTTTAAAATGTCTCTGACAATCTTGCACTTTGTTTTGCAAATGACATGAATGTTTGCGCCACTGCTTAATAACTGTTTAATAAATACAGTTTTGCTAAATTGACTTAGTTGTGATTTCCCTCTCTGCATGAAAGTTTAAAAGTAGCATATATTAATGCAGTATGAACAAGAATGTTTTAATGTAGACCACAGACTCATCATACTGCTGTGATTATATGCATCAAGTGTTCATTCAAGGCTAGGGCAAAATATCGAGAAATATATTGTGTATCGTGACATGGCCTAAACAGAGATATTAATAAAAGGCCATATTGCCCAGCCCTAGTTATAACTTCACCTTTATCGTTAGTTTTTAAGCCAAAATGCGCCTGTTCTCCCTTTTCTGTCTGCTTGTAAGTACTCCATGAATGTGCGCTGCCAAACATGCTCCTCCGTTCGTAAAACTAGCAATGACACGTGACGGTACTTTTTTAGAGGCGGTATAGTACCGAATATGATTCATTGGTATCGCGGTACAATACCGGTATACCATACAACCCTACACTTAAATAAAATAAATCTGACCTAATATTGTCTATTTAGTAATATACTATAGCACTCATTCATATGTTTCTTAGCCTGGTTTGTATAAAACTACCTGAACTGTAAAATGCTTTGCAAAGAAACACAAACACACACACTTCTAAAGGGAACCTAAAGTTCCCTAACTTTTGGTGGAAAAGGGCCCCGTGCCCGGTTACCTTTGCTTTTGGAATTTTCCACCGTCTCCTCCTCCTCCACATCCTCCACGTCTTCCATATCTGCCGGGTCTATCTCGGCTTGATCTTTGCTGCTCAGGGAGTACCAGAGAGGAAAGGTCAGCAGATAGGCAAGCAAGGAACACACTACTCAATCTGCTAAACATTTTGATTAAAAAAAAAAAGAAGAAGGGCTGTGTCGAAATGAGCAACACTATTTAACAAAAAGGTGGCTGTTGTTGCAAGCACAGGGTGAAACAGGACACAAAAACACACACACACACAGCATGGGATATTGAAGGCAACAGCTTCACCAGCAGGTGTGGAAAACAACAATTTGTTTGGAATTGATCATGTGGGGTGTGGCATGGAAGTAGTAAATAACCGTTCAATCTCATGATGTGCTGAATTTAGACTCTCATGCCACATACCCTCAAACTGGGTTTGATTTTCAGTCATACTCACTTGTCAAGGTCTGCCATCTTTGCCGAGTCTCGAGTGATACTACAAAAACAAAGAAACTCTGAGTGAGACACTGGATGACTAAACGGGTTGGCCTCTTGAATTATTGACGACACATGGAGCCCATCTTCACTGTGGTGGTGCATGGGAATAGTGTCACCGTCTACAGTAAAACCTTGACATGACAGCATCGTAGAGTAAGCTCCCAAAGCAATGAAATGCCTTCTTGGCATCCGTTAAAAAACCTTTGTGCTAAAAATGGCGCATGTCTTTGATCATAGGCAACTTAAGATGTATAACTTTGAAAGGTTACCATCAAAACAAGATAAGCATGAAACAATTTACCAATGTAATAACCGCTATGGTGTCCCTTTAGTCCAGGCCTATTCAACTGGAGGTCCAACAGTTTTCATTTGGCCCGCAGAACATCGCTCAAATAGGCTTGAAGAAACCATTCAAACTATGGTTGACCATGTATGCAGTACTCCCGCCACTCTGCAAGGGGCAACAGCGAGGCATATGTGTCGTAATGGATTAGCAGTGGAGTGAGTAGAAGAAGACTACTCATTCAACCCGGGGGAAAAACATCTAAATGCTGACTTTTAAATCTGACTTTTAAAAACGACTGGACACCATAAGTATGAATGTTCTGCCCGGAGCAAGTGCTCCAGTCATTGTTTCCTGTCGGACCTATTAAGCGACGGACACCTTGATCCAAACAAGCAACAGCGGTAGAAATCTCAGCATGTAAGCTTCATTACGAAACTTGGTCAAACATTTGTTAGTCGATATAATTTGTACATAAAGATATTAGTTTGTTTTGTATTGAAATTGCTGGCTTTGTGATGTCATTTGTATCCGTGGTCATGTATTTTGTCAAAGTAACTGCCGATCAAAGCTCGTTTAATACATGTAGTGCTAAATTTGACCAGTAGAGGAAGACAACGCTACACATTAGGTTTAACTGATGAGTCACATACATTGTGTGCAATGTTCGGTGTGTAAACATTTTTAGTTTTTATTAACACTAAACTAGGGCTGGGCGATAATGGCTTTTTCGCCGATATTCCAATATTGTCCAACTCTTAATTACCGATTCAGATATCAACCGAAACCGATGTATACAGTCCTGGAATTAACACATTATTATGCCTAATTTTGTTGTGATGCCCAGCTGGATGCATTAAACAATGTAACAAGGTTTTCCAAAATAAATCAACTCAAGTTATGGAAAAAAATGCCAACACTGCCATATTTATTATTGAAGTCAAAGTGCATTATTTTTTTTAACATGCCTCAAAACAGCAGCTTGGAATTTGGGACATGCTCTCCCTGAGAGAGCATGAGTAGGTTGGTGGGCGGGGGGGTATATTGTAGCGTCCGAGAAGAGTTAGTGTTGCAAGGGGTTCTCCCAAAATGTTTCTTGTTTGGTGTGGGTTCACAGTGTGGAGTATATTTGTAATAGTGTTAAAGTTGTTTACACGGCCACCCTCAGTGTGACCTGTATGGCTGTTGACCAAGTATGGTCTGCATTCACTTGTGTGTGTGAAAAGCCGCAGATCAGTGGTTCTTAACATGGGTTCGATGGAACCCTAGGGGTTCAGTGAGTCGGGCTCAGGGGTTCGGCGGAGGTCAAGACACACCCGACTAATCGTGTAAATAAAAACTTCTCCCTATCGGCGTATTACGGGTACGGCAACAGCAGAAGTCAGACTGATTTGCAGGTGTGTAATTTGTTGTCAGTTTATGCACTGTGTTGGTTTTGTTATTTGAACAAGGTTATGTTCATGCACTGTTCATTTTGTGCACCAGTAAAAAAAACATGGTAACACTTTAGTATGGGGAACATATTCACCATTAATTAGTTGCTTATTAACATGCAAATTAGTAACATATTGGCTCTTAATTAGTCATTAAGTACTTATTAATGCCTTATTCGGCATGGCCTTATTATAACCCTAACCCTCTAACCCTGGCCCTAACCCTCTAACCCTAACCAAATAACTCTAAATTAAGTCTTTGTTACTTAGAATATGTTCCCCATACTAAAGTGTTACCAAAAACATAACTTTGTCTTGAATTTGAAAAAAAACAAAACAGAATTTTATTTTTCACTAAAGAAGGGTTCGGTGAATGTGCATATGAAACTGGTGGGGTTCGGTACCTCCAACAAGGTTAAGAACCACTGCCGTAGATATGTGATTGGGCCGGCACGCAAAGGCAGTGCCTTTAAGGTTTATTGGCGCTCTGTACTTCTCCCTACGTCCGTGTACACAGTGGCGTTTTAAAAAGACATCAATTTTACTTTTTGAAACCGATAATTTCCGATATTACATTTTAAAGCATTTATCGGCCGATAATATCGGCAGTCCGATATTATCGGACATCTCTACACTAAGCATAATTTATTTGTGTAAAATACACAACGGACTAGGGATGTCGAAAACCGATCCGATCCAAATATCGGATCGGTTTTCGTCATCATTGTTCAAATATTGTGACGTCTGTCGAGACGCTTATCTCCATTCGGTGCCACACGTCCACACCATCAAAATGCTGAGGCAAAAATTTCCACATCAACACCGTATGAAAAAATTAGTGATTTTTTTAGTTGTGATTTCCTTCTCTGCATGAACGTTTAAAAGTAGCATATATTAATGCAGTATGAAGAAGAATGTTTTAATGTAGACATGCAAGCCTTGAAAGAACATTTTGAAAATCAAGACTACATTTCCTGCAAATGGGTGCATTTCTACCCTATATTTTAACTTTAGATTTATTCTCATATCAAACTCTTTTGGCTGTCTTTTTGACACTTACATCCGGCGCCCCCCTCCACACCCTGGATTATAAATAATGTAAATAATTCAATGTGATTATCTTGTGTGATGACTGTATTATGATAGTATATATCTGATAGTATATATCTATCATGAATCAATTTAAGTGGACCCCTTAAACAAGTTGAAAAACTTATTGGGGTGTTACCATTTAGTGGTCAATTGTACGGAATATGTACTTCACTGTGCAACCTACTAATACAAGTCTCAATCAATCAATCAAAACACATAGAATCATCATACTGCTGTGATTATATGCATCAAGTGTTCATTCAAGGCTAAGGCAAAATATCGAGATATATATCGTGTATCGCAATATGGCCTTAAAATATCGCAATATTAAAAAAAGGCCATATCGCCCAGCCCTAGTTCAATGATGCCATTTCTGTTTGTCATGTATAATTTTGTCTATTTTGTGTTTATCCTTGAATAAACAGGTCAGTTTCTTGTTACCAACCATTGTGTATTATTCAAACTCCCCTAATTCAGCTGGCTAGTTGTTATCAAGAGTACTAAAACCCTTTTCAACGTGATTCTGACAACTAAGTAGGCTAAATAACTTTAAACTTTAATACATGCTCGGATAGGCCAGTATCGGTCGGTATCGAATCGGAAATGCAAAAACAATATCGGTATCGGATCGGAAGTGCAAAAACCTGGATCGGGACATCCCTACAATAGACTTTTGTTATGTTTGGTTTATGTTTATATTTTCAGTCTTGCAAACCTAAATGAAGGAAGAAGTGTAAAGAAATAAAACTGAGAAAGGAAAATCATTTAAAAGAAGGAACATCAATCCTCCCAACTTTTGGAGCTTCCGTTTCTTCATGCTTTTAACTAGCTGCACACGCTGGAGAGCAAATCATGAGGGCAGAATATTGTGCGGCGTGAGCCGATGTGTTTACTTTGCAATTTAGTAAACGGTCGCAAAAACATTTAGCCTGCACTTCCTGACGAAACATCCACATTTCGATGTCCGGCCCCCTGAGCCATTGGGCGCTTGAAAATGCGGCCCTCTTGATGATGTCGTTGAATAGCCCTGCTTTAGTCTGACTCACCCCATGTATTGTTTAGCTTTAGGAAAAAACACCAGGCTTTGTTACACATGTTAATTTAGTCCTGGATTTGTGCCAACTGTCCACCAGTCAGCTACAGACATCGGAGGTGTTAAATTTGGTTTTCTTTTTGGCGAATAGGCTAAGCTAGCATGATGTTGCAGTCAAAATGTGAAGTCAATGTTAGCCCTCTAGCTTACATGGCTGTGCTAGCAACATAACTTTTACAAATCTGTGACTGTGCGTTACGTCTTCACATCAGGATGCAAGAGCAGAGGCCCACGTACAATGGAGGGAGGGAGCAGACTTCTGGCTTTGTTGCACTGAAGCAGCAGGCTGAGTCCTGAATTACACTCTCACTTTAATAGGAATACCACATAGATGGATACTTAGTTTCTGAAACATGTTGACAGTGTCGTACTGTCCCACATCTATTACCCTTGTGCACTTCCAGAAATCTAATTTAATGCCACTTTAATACAAATATACCATATGTTATAGTTAAGCTTACAAGTGTACGTGTAGACCAAATTGTAAGTATTTGACAAAAAGTTTACACTGACCGAGGCTAAATTAAGCACTAATGCCGTGGTTCTCGAACATTTTTTTCCACCTAAGTAGCACCTCAGAAAACACTTTGCTCTCCAAGTACCTCCATAATGAGCAACATTAGAATACAGTAGCGAAGTAGGCCTGAGCCGTCTATAAAAACAAGGCAGGCTTTATTTAGGAAGTATATTCTGTATTTTTGGCCTCTGTAACGTTAGTCATTTGAACAATAACACTAAACATAGGGAAACAAAAGTGATTATTTGGCATACCACTAGGTGGAGCACGCGTACCACTAGTGGAACACGTGTCACAGTTTGGGAATCTTTGCACTAATGTGATAAAAATGTGATTGATTTCATTGAATGTTAATGCAAGTAACCGTTTCAAACGCAATTAACATTTTTCAGACTGTAGTATTTTTACTAGAGATGTCCGATAAATGCTTTCAAATGTAATATCGGAAATTATCGGTATCGTTTTTTATTATCGGTATCTGTTTTATTTATTTTTTATTAAATCAACATAAAAAAAAACACAAGATACACTTACAATTAGTACACCAACCCAAAAAACCTCCCTCCCCCATTTACACTCATTCACACAAAAGGGTTGTTTCTTCCAGTTATTAATATTCTGGTTCCTACATTATATATCAATATATATCAATACAGTCTGCAAGGGATACAGTCCGCAAGCACACATGATTGTGCGTGCTGCTGGTCCACTAATAGCACTAACCTTTAACAGTTAATTTTACTCATTTTCATTAATTACTAGTTTCTATGTAACTGTTTTTATATTGTTTTACTTTTTTTTATTCAAGAAAATGTTTATTTACCGTATTTTCCGCACTATAAGGCGCACCTAAAAACCACAAATTTTCTCAAAAGCTAACAGTGCGCCTTATAACCCGGTGCGCTTTATTACGATTCATTTTCATAAAGTTTCGATCTCGCAACTTCGGTAAACAGCCGCCATCTTTTTTCCCGGTAGAACAGGAAGCGCTTCTTCTTCTACGCAAGCAACCGCCAAGGTAAGCACCCGCCCCCATAGAACAGGAAGCGCTTCTTCTTCTACTGTAAGCTACCGCCCGCCCCCGGAAGAAGAAGAAAAAACGCGCGGATATCACCGTACGTTTCATTTCCTGTTTACATCTGTAAAGACCACAAAATGGCTCCTACTAAGCGAAAAGGATCCGGTTCATAAAAAGACGCAATCTCTCCATCCGCACACGGATTACTACCGTATTTCACAGCAACTGATATTCCTGTGAACCGCACTGTGGAACGGGAGCACGTACGGTGAATATTCGCACCACAGGGAATGAGAAGTCATCCTTCACTGTGGTTCTAGCTTGCCATGCTAACTTCCACCCATGGTGATATTCAAAAGGAAGACCTTGCCAAAAGAGACCTTTCCAGCCGGCGTCATCATAAAAGCTAACTCGAAGGGATGGATGGATGAAGAAAAGATGAGCGAGTGGTTAAGGGAAGTTTACGCGAAGAGGCCGGGTGGCTTTTTTCACACAGCTCCGAAGGCGAACACACCTTCACTAAGACGGGCAGACAGCGCCGGACGACATACACCAACATTTGCCAGTGGATCGTAAATGCCTGGGCAGATATTTCGGTCACAACTGTGGTCCGAGCTTTCCGGAAGGCAGGATTCACAGAACAACAGCGACACTGACTCCCGATGACTTCGACGAGACGGAACCGGCCATTTTGGATACCACGCTTGCGCAACTTTTCAATTCGGACACCGAAGACGAAGAATTCGAAGGATTTACGAATGAAGAATAACTTCAGAAGGTGAGCGCTATGTTTATTTTGTGTGTTGTGACATTAACGTTCGAGCAACATTATGTTACTATTGCTCTACACCATTTTGAATTTTACTATGTTTGTGATTGCACATTTGCGTACATTTTGGGACAGAGTTGTTAGAACGCTGGTTTTCAATATATTATTAAAGTTTGACTGAACTATCTGACTGTTTTTTTGACATTCCCTTTAGCGCAGCGTAGGCGCGGCTTATAATCCGGGGCGGCTTATTGGTGGACAAAGTTATGAAATATGTAATTCATTGAAGGTGCGGCTAATAATCCGGTGCGCCTTATAGTGCGGAAAATACGGTATCTTATTTTTTTAAAAAGGACCTTATCTTCACCATACCTGGTTGTCCAAATTAGGCATAATAATGTGTTAATTCCACGACTGTGTATATATAGCGGTATCGGTTGATATCGTATCGGTAATTAAGAGTTGGAAAATATCGGATATCGGCAAAAAGCCATTATCGGACATCCCTAATTTTTACCATAGTAATTGCAAGTAGGGCTGGGCGATATATCGATATACTCGATATATCGCGGGTTGTCTCTGTGCGATATAAAAAATGACTATTGTGATATTCGAGTATACATTCTGGTGCAGTTGCTTTTAGCTGCGGGCATTACACTACAGGCTTTTCTCACTCTTGTCTCCGCTTCTCAGAGACATAAAACAAGCGCACCTTCTTACATATGTCACATACGTATGCGCCCTCGCGGAGCAGAGAGGTAGCGGCATGGGTAACGTTAGCTGTGGTGCGAGTAGTAATACGAGAGAAAGAAGGTGCGAATCTTGTAACAAATGAAGGAAGAATTAATTCCCAAGAAAAACAGCACGGGGTCCATCGTCTGGCGGTGGTTTGGCTTCAAGCGGGAATATGTCGAACAGACAACCGAAATTTGTCAAGTGTGGGTCAAAAGCGTTGCTACAAAAAGTAGCATTACTGCTAATATGTAGCATCATTTGAAAAGTCACCCGCTAGAGAAGGAAGAGTGCTTGAAACTCCGCATGTCAACATCTCTGGCCGGTGCCACACCAACAAAATGCCGAGGCAACCATTTCCACATCAACACCGTATGAAAAAAAAGTCAACCACAGAAGGAGATAACGTCCGCAGGAACCTACCACATAGCGAAGGACATACACTTTTTGATTTCCTATTATGCAGCTAATTTTTATTTGAGTTATTGAAATATGTGTGACATCATGCACAAAAGTGCACTATTTATTTTAAACTATTGTCGTGGCGTTCTGTACAAAAAGTGCACTTTAATTTAGTGTTGTTACGACATGTCATTTAAGTGACATTATGCACAAAAGTGCACTAATAGCTTGTTTTAAAATGTTTGACAATCTTGCACTTTGTTTTGGAAATGACATGAATGTTTGTGCCACTGCTTAATAACTTTAATAAATACACTTTTGGTAAATTGACTTGTGATTTCCCTCTCTGCATGAAAGTTTAAAAGTAGCATATATTAATGCAGTATGAACGAGAATGTTTTAATGTAGACACATAGAATCATCATACTGCTGTGATTATATGCATCAAGTGTTCATTTAAGGCTCAGGCAAAATATCGAGATTAGGGCTGAAACGACGCGTCGACGTAGTCGACGTCATCGGTTACGTAAATACGTCGACGCCGTTTTTGTGCTTCGACGCGTCGCATATTTACGTCACACTACCGTCATGGCGGAGCGCAAAGCAGACGATGCGAGCGGTGCGAGCGAGGGGGAAAAAAGCACGCCAAAAGTCGTCAAAAGTGTGGGAGTATTTCAATAAACGGCCTAAGAAGAAACGCTACTTTTATCTACATTCAGCTCGCTACTCGCTACAAATTTTTATTGATCTGTTAATGCACGCTTTGTTTGTTTTGGTCTGTCAGACAGACCTTCAAAGTGCCTGCCTTACTGGTGACGTTTCACTCCGTTCCACCAATCAGATGCAGTCACTGGTGACGTTGGACCAATCAAACAGAGCCAGGCGGTCACATGACCTGAGTTGAAAAACGTATTGGGGTGTTGCCATTTAGTGGTCAATTGTACGGAATATGTACTGTACAATCTACTAATAAAAGTTTCAATCAATCAATCAAAAGTGTGAAGGAAAAAAAGACTATTTTTTATTTCAATCGTACATCCCGTCAAAAGCCTAAAGACTGACTGCACAGTTCCTGTCTTCACAATAAAGGTGCCGCTCCATCGCGCCGCGCTTTCAAAATAAGAGTCTGCGAAAGCCAGCGCAAACAAGCTAGCAAGCTACGGAGTTTGCCGCCTATTTATTTCTTGTAAAGTGTATAAAAACGAATATGGAAGATGGACAAATAAGATGCCAAAAACCAACCACTTTCATGTGGTATTAGACAGAAATGAGGAACTTTTTTTCTCCTCCATTTGAAAACGTGGACGTTATAAGCAATACTGTCTGTTTACAATCAATGCAAGTCATCAGAATCAGGTAATACACCAACTTATATTCTTGTCTTCATGAAAGAAAGGAATCTATATGTGTTAAACATGCATGTATATTCATTAAAACACCTTTAACATGTAAACAAAAACGTCAAAATAAATAAATATAAATTATATACTGTATATATCAATGTATGTATGTATATGTGTATATACCGTATTTTCCGCACTATAAGCCGCCCCGGGTTATTAGCCGCACCTTCAAGTTAAAGTTAAAGTACCAATGATTGTCACACACACACTAGGTGTGGCGAAATTATTCTCTGCATTTAACCCATCACCCTTGATCACCCCCTGGGAGGTGAGGGGAGCAGTGGGCAGCAGCGGTGGCCGCGCCCGGGAATCATTTTTGGTGATGAATGGCATATTTCAAAACTTTGTTCACCTATAAGCCGCCCCGGGTTATAAGCCGCGCCTACGCTGCGCTAAAGGGAATGTAAAAAAAACAGTCAGATAGGTCAGTCAAACTTTAACAATATATTACAAACCAGCGTTCTAACAACTCTGTTCACCCCCAAAATGTAATGTGCAAATGTGCAATCACAAAAATAGTAACACTCAAATTAGTGCAGAGCAATAGCAACATCAATAACTCAACGTTGCTCGAACGTTAATGTCACACAACACACAAAATAAACATTTAAAGCTCACTTTCTGAAATTATTCCTCATCCATAGATCCCTTGAATTCTTCTTCAGTGTCTGAATTAAAAAGTTGGGCGAATACGGCATCCAAAATGGCCGGCTACGTCTCGTCGAAGTCATCAGAGTCAATGTCGCTGTTGTTGTCCAGCAGTTCCGTGAATCCTGCCTTCCGGAAAGCTCGGACCACAGTTGAGACCGATATATCCGCCCAGGCATTTACAATCCACTGGCAGATGTTGGCGTATGTCGTCCGGCGTTGTCTCCCTGTCTTAGTGACGCATCTTGTTGCTTCCTCTACCTACGCACCATTGATTCATTTATGTTTAATTCTCTCGTTGCTGCTCTATTTTGTGGTCTTTACAGATGTAAACACACAAATGAAATGAAACTTAATATCCGCGCGCTTCTTCTTCTACGGGGGCGGGTGCTTACCTTGGTGGTTGCTTACAGTAGAAGAAGAAGCGCTTCCTCTTCTATGGGGGCGGGTGCTTACCTGGTGCTTACCTTGGCGGTTGCTTACCGTAGAAGAAGCGCTTCCTCTTCTACGGGGAAAAAAGATGGCGGCTGTTTACCGTAGTTGCGAGACCTAAACTTTATGAAAATGAATCTTAATATTAATCCATATATAAAGCGCACCGGGTTATAAGCCGCACTGTCAGCTTTTGAGAAAATTTGTGGTTTTTAGGTGCGGCTAATAGTGCGGAAAATACGGTATATATATATATATATATATATATATATATATATATATATATATATGTGTGTGTGTGTGTGTATATATATATATATATATATATATATATATATATATATATATATATATATATATATATATATATATATATATATATATATATATATATATATATATACATACATATATGATATGTGTGTGTGTATGTTACTCATCAGTTACTCAGTACTTGAGTAGTTTTTTCACAACATACTTTTTACTTTTACTCAAGTAAATATTTGGGTGACTACCGTATTTTCCGCACTATAAGGCGCACCTAAAAACCAAAAATTTTCTCAAAAGCTGACAGTGCGCCTTATAACCCGGTGCGCTTTATATATGGATAAATATTAAGATTCATTTTCATAAAGTTTAGGTCTCGCAACTACGGTAAACAGCCGCCATCTTTTTTCCCCGTAGAAGAAGCGCGCGGTGCATGCTGGGATATGTGACGTTTCATTTCCATTTGTGTGTTTATGTAAAGACCCCAAAATGGCTCCTATTAAGTGTGTTGTCTGTCTAATTATAAATAATGCAGACGAGGCGTGTTAACAGAGTTCTCAACGTTTACTCGCAGCGTGCTCATAACCACATTCTAACTCCCAGCATACAACAACGCTTCTCAGGGCTACCGCGCATGCTCGTAACTATCGTTGCATGCTGGGTAGTGTAGTTGTTATATTTGCTAGCTCATAACAGCACATTGAGAGACACGCTTACGCGCTTAATTCAATACTCGCCGTCATTCCGGGTGGATTGACAAAAGACCTCCAGCCGCTAGATATTGGTGTCAACAGGGCATTCGAAGCTAGACTGCTAACTGCGTGGGAACAGTGGACGACGAAGAAGTGCGCGGTGCATGCTGGGATATGTGACGTTTCATTTCCATTTGTGTGTTTATGTAAAGACCCCAAAATGGCTCCTATTAAGTGTGTTGTCTGTCTAATTATAAATAATGCAGACGAGGCGTGTTAACTGAGTTCTCAACATTTACTCGCAGCGTGCTCATAACCACATTCTAACTCCCAGCATACAACAACGCTTCTCAGGGCTACCGCGCATGCTCGTAACTATCGTTGCATGCTGGGTAGTGTAGTTGTTATATTTGCTAGCTCATAACAGCACATTGAGAGACACGCTTACGCGCTTAATTCAATACTCGCCGTCATTCCGGGTGGATTGACAAAAGACCTCCAGCCGCTAGATATTGGTGTCAACAGGGCATTCGAAGCTAGACTGCTAACTGCGTGGGAACAATGGATGACAGAAGGCGAACACACCTTCACTAAGACGAGGAGGCAGCGCCAGACGACGCCAACATCTGCCAGTGGATCGTAAATTTGCCCAACTTTTCACTTCGGACACCGAAGACGAAGGATTTACGAATGAAGAATAACTTCAGAAAGTGAGCGCTATGTTTATTTTGTGTGTTGTGACATTAACGTTCGAGCAACATTATGTTGCTATTGCTCTGCACTATTTTGAATTTTACTATGTTTGTGATTGCACATTTGCGTACATTTTGGGAGTGAACAGAGTTGTTAGAACGCTGGTTTTTAATATATTATTAAAGTTTGACTGACCTATCTGACTGTTTTTTTGACATTCCCTTTAGCGCAGCGTAGGCGCGGCTTATAGTCCGGGGCGGCTTATTGGTGGACAAAGTTATGAAATATGCCATTCATTGAAGGTGCGGCTAATAATCCGGTGCGCCTTATAGTGCGGAAAATACGGTACTCCTTACTTTTACTTGAGTAATAAATCTCTAAAGTAACAGTACTCTTACTTGAGTACAATTTCTGGCTACTCTACCCACCTCTGCTAATAATGTTGTTGTATGCACAACGGCTATAAACGAACATTTGAAAAGAAAACACCCGACAGTGTTCTTGCCATCACCATCAACTAGTCAATCGTCCGCGTGAGTATACGTTGTCATCATTACACAAAAACAGTTACATATACTATGTACAAACGAACAATTAACTTTCACTTTAATCATACTATCATTGTTGTGTTATTAAGCAAAATAAGCAATACTTTTACTTTTGTTGAAATGTTTACACTGTTACAGAATATTTCGTTTTGCACTTTTTTGTATTGGATGTTTATCTTTATTTTTGCACATTTTAAAGCAAAATAAGCAATACTTTTACTTTTGAAATGCTTATACTATTGCAGAATATTAAGATTTGCACTGGGTGTTTACTTTTATATTTGCACATTAAAAAGCAAATAAGCTACTTTTAATTTTGTTAAATGTTAAAAGTTTTAAATGTTTACATTGTTACAGAATATTTTGTCATGTTGTTGTCAATGTTGACTGAGTGGCCATCCTTTTTTTTTTGTAAATAAAAGCCATGCCTTTTGAAAAAACTGGCCTACATTTATTTTTTCATCTTCGTTTTAAATTAAAAAAATAATCGGTAAAAGGAAAAATAATCTATAGATTAATCGAAAAAATAATCTATAGATTAACCGATTAATCGAAAAAAAAAATCTATAGATTAATCGATAGAAAAATAATCGTTAGCTGCAGCCTTAATCGAGATATATATTGTGTACCGTAACATGGCCTAAAAATATCGAGATATTAAAAAAAGGCCATATCGCCCAGCCCTAATTGCAAGGTCACTAACTTAGAGATCCTAAATAGGTACGCAAACATCTTTTTCCTCCTACTTTGTTATTCAGAAGTGCTCACTGGCGAGGCGAAGTCGGTGTATTCTGTGTGTGTAAACTAGCGGTCCTGCTTGCTCGCACGGAATCAAAGATTGTGAAAGACTGACAAGAGGTCCACTTTGTTCCTGTAATCCTGTCAAATAAATGTGGTCAAGACCTCTTGTACGCATTGACGAAGAAAAGATACACTGAAATTTCAATTTATCCAGCAAAGTTACTGGATAGACGGCATCTTCTGACGTAAGTAATGCAAAACACGCCCCTAAAGTCTCAAAATTCCAAAAGCTCGCTTGGAGCAAGTTTGGAAGAAGACAAGACAGTCATAAAACAATCTCCACCATTTAAATTCACACGTTAAGTTTTTACACGCCCCTCAGCGACAATGGAGGGTGGTTAGTCTCCGTACTCCTCAGTGTAAACACATTCAAAATGCTACATTTAATATCACACTATTAGACAACGTGCCAAATATGGGCAAACATTTCCGTCCAGTGTTGAGTGTGAAAGAAACGACACACCAAGTTGGACACCAAATTATTGATGGCAACAAGCTTTTAGTAGCCGGCGAAGGTATGCTGTAGAAAATGTGATTACAGGACAATTTGTGTGTGTTTGAGGAAAAGTTTCCTTAGTAGCTGCATAGGAAATAATTAGGCATCTAACCGTACTGTAAACAATAAACGTGGGAATCGTTCGATCGAATAGATTCAATAAAAAAATAAATAAAACATTGATGCATTTTTAATTCATGTATATTGATGCAGTTTTACATTTCACTTCACTAAATAAGCGTTTGTCATTTGCAACTTTTAAAAACAGTGCATTTTTAATAAGAAACAGTTAAATTAGTTCCCATTACATTTATTAAATTCATAGAAATGTGTGCAAAACTAGAACATAAGTGGCCTAAAATAAAAGGAGCTGGTCAGATCTCTTGCTGAGATTGTTCAATGCAGTCAGCCAAATTTTAGAACCGTCTGCATTGCTTTATTTACACTAAATAAATCGATTATCAAGATTTACTAATTGATTTTATAATCCTCCACGTACTATAAATTATTTCCCCCACCTCTAGTAAAAACCACGGTATTGTAGTTTCAAAATCCTCACAATAATGCCATGACTTGTGTTAGTATCAAATGAATACTTGGTGAGTATATTTTTTCTGTCTGTAAATAGATTACCAGGAGGCCATGGTTAACTTCTGAAGAGGTACCAGTCTGGAGGACGTGTTAGCTGAAAGGAACCGAGACTACTCTTTGGACCACTCTTCCATGCATAGCTATAGACATCTCTGTAGAATACTGGAAGAAGATGCTGATTTCTCGACAAGGCTGGAGTCCAACTATCTAATAAATAAACTACTAATTAATATAACGCTTAAATAACTTTACCCACCAACATCCATTGCAGCCGGTCACCCTGGAACAGATGTCCCTACCTTTGTGATCCCTTCCCAATGTTACTTTTTCTCCATCTGGGTTTTTTGAGTTTTTCTGGGTCGAGATCGGTAGATGTCATCAGTTTGTGAAGCTCTTTGAGACTAATGAATTAGGGCTATACAAGTAGGGATGTCCTGATCCGATATTTGGATCGGATCGGCCGCCGATATTTGCCAAAAAATGCGTATCGGCAAGGCATGGGAAAATGCCAATCCAGATCCAGTTAAAAAAAAAAAAAAAACTCCGCTCCATGTTTTCCAACGCACCTATTTAAATAATACATTCTACTTTTCTGCTGCTCCCTAATTTCCGTTCCGCATATTCCAGCACACCTAACGTTAGCTGTGATGCTAGCGCAGCCGTGTGACCAACGTTCTCTCTAAGGTGCGCGCCTGTGCAAGTGCGCACTGCTCAAACGTCCTCTGCGCATAGCAATTATATGCCACGCACAAAATCAAATAAAAAAATAAGCGCATAACAATTTTCGACACACGGACACGACAGAGAAAACAGTTTTCGTCATCATTGTTCAAATATTGTAACGTCTGTCAAGACGCTTATCTCCATTCGGTGCCACACGTCCACACCATCAAAATGCCGAGGCAAACATTTCCACATCAACACCGTATGAAAAAATTAGTGATTTTTTTAGTTGTGATTTCCTTCTCTGCATGAAAGTTTAAAAGTAGCATATATTAATGCAGTATGAAGAAGAATGTTTTAATGTAGACATGCAAGCCTTGAAAGAAAATTATGAAAATCAAGACTACATTTCCTACAAATGGGTGCATTTCTACCCTATATTTTAACTTTAGATTTATTCTCATATCAAACTTTTGGCTGTCTTTGACACTTACATCCGGCGCCCCCCTCCACACCCTGCATTATAAATAATTCAATGTGATTATCTTGTGTGATGACTGTATTATGATGATAGTATATATCTGTATCATGAATCAATTTAAGTGGACCCCGACTTAAACAAGTTGAAAAACTTATTCGGGTGTTACCATTTAGTGGTCAATTGTACGAAATATGTACTTCACTGTGCAACCTACTAATAAAAGTCTCAATCAAAACACATAGAATCATCATACTGATGTGATTATATGCATCAAGTGTTCATTCAAGGCTGAGGCAAAATATCGAGATATATATCGTGTATCGCAATATGGCCTTAAAATATCGCAATATTAAAAAAAGGCCATATCGCCCAGCCCTAGCTCAATGATGCCATTTCTGTTTGTCATGTATAATTTTGTCTATTTTGTGTTTATCCTTGAATAAACAAGTCAGTTTCTTGTTACCAACCATTGTGTATTATTCAAACTCCCCTAATTCAGCTGGCTAGTTGTTATCAAGAGTACTAAAACCCTTTTCAACATGATTCTGACAACTAAGTAGGCTAAATAACTTTAAACTTTAATACATGCTCGGATAGGCCAGTATCGGTATCGGATCGGAAGTGCAAAAACAATATCGGTATCGGATCGGAAGTGCCAAAACCTGGATCGGGACATCCCTATATACAAGTGATTCTCAAACTGTCGTGCTCCATCCAGTGGTTGGGTACGCCAAAGAGGTCTGTTAGGGCTGCAACAACTAAACGATTAAATCTATTAAAATCAATTATAAAAATAGTTGGCGATTCATTTAGCCATCGATTCGTTGGATCTACGCTATGTGCATGCTCAGAGGCTACTTTTTTTTATAAACCTTTATTTATAAACTGCAACATTTACAAACAGCAGAGAAACAACCAAAATAAGTATGGTGCCAGTATGCTGTTTTTTTCCAATAAAATACTGGAAAGGATAGAAATGTAGTTTGTCTATTTTATCCGATTATTAATCGATTAATCGAAGTAATAATCGACAGATCAGTAGATTATCAAATTAGTTGTTAGTTGCAGCCCTAGCTTTATATAAGGCTGTATTCACCAGACTTCACAGCCGGCTCATTAAATATGCAAGGCTCGAAACAAGAGTCTGTTAAGAGCTTTGTGGCGGCATTTTGCCTTTTCTTAAAGAAAAATGCCAGATGCTTTTGTTTTAGGCTGTTGCAACCGTTCAAATCGCGGAAAGGATAGAAGTTTATTCAGAGCTTCTAAAGAGCTAGAGAGTGCAAGATTTGACGAAAGACTGCGAGAAATGTGGCACGCACTCCAGTCCGAGGGAGCAGATCAAGTCAAAGAACGCACAAGTTTGCAGGGATCACTTCATTCAAAGGTTTGTTGGATACACTTTCAACGTTCTGTATTTCCCATTGAATTATTATCTTGGTGCTATTTGTATTTTACCTTGTGTCGGAGTTCTTAAACAAATCTGGGCTACGAGTGTTTTGTAGAGCACCAACTCGGCGAGTCTAAAAAACATAAATGTGAGCATAACCTAAAAGAGTTAAGTCTTTACCAAAGACAATCATAAATGAACATTTCAGCACATACACAATGTTGACATCTATAATTATTAGGGCTTGGTATCAGTACTCGATACCTTGCAGGTATCGACCGAAAACAACCCGATACCCAGTAGTATCGAAACTGCGTCTGTCAAACGATACCTGCAATCGGGTCTTTTTGTACCCAGATCAAGAAAAAATGAATGTTTCTATGGTTTTGCTCGCAGCCAATCACTGCAGGCGTTCTTCGATTCAATGCGCCATGTGATTGGTCCACCACTGCAACAACAATAGTTTGTATGGCGGTAAAGCGGGTTGAAGCAGTGCAGAATTGGCTGGTCATCATTCCGAGATGCCGGCAGCAAAACGGTCAAAAGGTTTGTTTGTACTACACGCCTGTGGCACCCGGGTACAAATAAATGTATACAATGCGGCAAGATTATTTCGGGGAAAACGGGGAATCCAGCAATATGATTAAACACCTCATCAAGCACGGAGCAAACTTAAGGGTGGAGAACTGTACTGTTTAATACTTTGTTGTACATGTTTGTACAGTTATTTAATAAATATTTGAGCACTTTCAAAATGTATTCATGTAAAAGTCTTGAATGGGGAGGAGTGCTGAAAATTATGCAACCAATTGCATTAATATCGAATGAAGTACTCAGTTGGCATCAGTATCCTTTTAAGGGTACTGGTATTGGTATCAAAAATGTTTAAACGATACCCGATACGATAAGTTATATTTTGATAAACAATCATAAATGAATCTTTCAGCACATACACAATGTTGACATCTATAGTTATTTTTTCATAATCATAAATTAATCTTTCAGCACATGCACAATGTTGACATCTATAGTTATATTTTCATAAACAATCATAAATGAATATTTCAGCACATACACAATTTTGACATCTATAGTTATATTTTGATAAAGACCCGGAAAAACACGTGTACTCGTAAACAGCCCACGGAACAACCACAAGGCAACAAACATTGGCAGTAGACGCAAAGTTAAATCATGAAATGAAACCTGACCCGTGCAAAAATGATGCACATGTTATCCAGGAGAGTCTTGATACCAATTTCCTTGACCCAGCCACACACACAACGATGTGCGCATTCCCAAGTCGTCATCTATTTTGTTGTGTAGAATGATCATCAGATAGTTCCGACATGCCAGGGAAAGCGACCCGGATACTCTTTGAGATCACTCGACAAATCTTATTTGACAATGTATAGGAATAGATTCCATTGTTTGATGTTTTGCTTGTATCTCCTTTTAATGGTAAGATTTAGGCCCTTTGTGTACTCAGTTGGCACTCTGCTCCACAGTAGCAATGTTGGTTTGGTGGACCACCACTTTCCTTTTTACTTCTGTTTAAGTCATGTGACTGAATAAAACCTATATGAAGTAGTTCAGTTGTTTTCGAACATACGTCACATATTTCCAGTTGCTTCATTACAGCACGTCCAAAAAGGAGTACGAAGAAGCTGAGCTTATTTAATCCTACCCCTTTTCATACCATAGCAATTGTATCTCATTCCCTTGTTCTCTGTAACAGAACAGTAAATACATAAATAATATACCATAGTAAGTAAACAAATATTAAATACATAAATAATCTTTAACGCAAAACAAAAAATAAGGGTTCAAGATGTTTATCATAATTATTGTTCTGTGTACACTTGTACTTTTAACAGTTTCTTAGACTGAATCACATTGGTGCTTTGTTTGATTTCTTTGGTTAATCCATTCCATAATTTAATTCCACATACGGATTCCCATCACATTAAGTTAATGTGATGGGAATTAATTTGTGATTTAGGGATAAACACCTTCCACGCCACCCTGAGAATACTGATGTTTAAATTTATATGTAGACTGCAGGGGTCCGAGAATGATGTTATTGTACAGATAACCAATCCTCGGTGTAGTTCTGTTACACTGGTATTTGTGCCTTTTATAGAATGTGTAGACACATTTTTAAAGTGTATATATATATATATATATAAAAACATTTTTTTATTGCTGCTTGTATTTATTTGATGCCTTTTACTGAATATGCACAAGCACTGTTTTTAATATTATGTGATGCCTTTTGTATTGTATTTTGTTGTTTTATGTACTATATGTGTATATGATTGTATGTCTACGTGGACGTTGGAGTCTGCAACAAAAGTAAAACATTTTTTTACGGTTTCTTATTAAAATGCACTTTTAAAAGTGATAAACTCTTAAGTGAAACAAAAACACATGTACAACTGCATCAATATTATTATTAATTATATTTGTGCATTGTGTGTAATGTTACAGTGGGCAAAAATATTAAATAAAACCTATGTCTTGTTTAATTAATGTTGGTCATTGTAATGGTACTTGGAGAACCGAGTGTTTTCTGAGGTGGTAACTTGGACAAGTCATGATTGATTAATTAGGTCAGGGGTGTCAAACATATGGCCCAAGGGCCGGATCAGGCCCGTGAACAGGGTTTTATACGGCCCACGTAAGTATACTTTTTTTTTAATCAAGATAGATTGAAAATAACCCCAATGAGTTGACTGATGAACATTATCACATCATTTATTCAGAAAATATAAATAACGAGCGGTATAGCTCGGTTGGTAGAGTGGCCGTGCCAGCAACTTGAGGGTTCCAGATTCGATTCCGCCATCCTAGCCACTGCCGTTGTGACCTTGGGCAAGACACTTTACCCACCTGTTCCCAGTGCCACCCACACTGGTTTAAATGCAACTTAGATATTGGGTTTCACTATGGAAAGCGCTTTGAGTCCCTAGAGAAAAGCGCTATATAAATATAATTCACTTCTACTATTATTATTATTCACCTACTCAGTGGCCTAGTTGTTAGAGTCCGCCCTGAGATCGGTAGGTTGTGAGTTCATACCAAAGACTATAAAAATGGGACCCATTACCTCCCTGCTTGGCACTCTGCATTAACGGTTGGAATTGGGGGTTAAATCACCAAAATGATTCCCGGGCGCGGCAACCGCTGCTGCCCACTGCTCCCCTCACCTCCCAGGGCGTGAGCAAGGGGATGGGTTAAATGCAGAGGACACATTTCACCACACCTCTTGTGTGTGTGACAATCATTGGTACTTTAACTTAACGAGAAATAAAGATAGAATACTATTAACCACTAACCACAACAGGGAATGGGAAAAAAAATCCCAACATTATAATTTGTACAATCTCAGAATGTGCTTTTTTCTGTTTTTAAACAAAGAAAACAATCTGAAGTTGTCTTTATATTTAAGTTATCGTGCCGGTGATTTTACCGATCCAAAATTAGTTTAACACCCCTGAATTAAGTGCAAACAATATGGATATTTAAAATCGGCTGGTAGAGTGGCCGTGCTAGCAACTTGAGGGTTCCAGGTTTGATTCCCGCTTCCGCCATCCTAGCCACTGCTGTTGTGTGCTTGGGCAAGACACTTTACCCACTTGTTCCCAGTGCCACCCACACCGGTTTAAATGCGACTTAGATATTGGGTTTCACTATGTAAAGCGCTTTGAGTCACTAGAGAAAAGCGCTACATAAATATAATTCACTTGTACTACTACTACTACTACTATTATTATTCACCTACTCAGTGGCCTAGTTGTTAGAGTGTCGGCCCTGAAATCGGTAGGTTGTGAGTTCATACCGAAGACTATAAAAATGGGACCCATTACCTCCCTGCTTGGCACTCAGCATCAAGGGTTGGAATTGGGGGTTAAATCACAAATGATTCCCGGGCACGGCCACCGCTGCTGCCCACTGCTCCCCTCACCTCCCAGGGGGTGAGCAAGGGTGATGGGTCAAATTTCACCACACCTCGTGTGTGTGAGACAATCATTGGTACTTTAACTTAACAACGAGAAATAAAGAGAATACTATTAACCACAACAGGTAATTGTAAAAAAACAAAATCCCAACAACATTATGATTTGTACAATCTCAGAATATCCTGCCCCAAGTGGAGCAGTTCAAGTACCTCGGAGTCTTGTTCACGAGTGAGGGAAGAGTGGATCGTGAGATCGACAGGCGGATCAGTGCAGCGTCTTCAGTAATGCGGATGCTGTATCAAAGAAGGAGCTGAGCCGGAAGGCAAAGCTCTCAATTTACCGGTCGATCTACGTTCCCATCCTCACCTATGGTCATGAGCTTTGGGTCATGACCGAAAGGACAAGATCACGGGTACAAGCGGCCGAAATGAGTTTCCTCCGCCGGGTGGCGGGTCTCTCCCTTAGAGATAGGGTGAGAAGCTCTGCCATCCGAGAAGAACTCAAAGTAAAGCCGCTGCTCCTCCACATGGAGAGGAGCCAGGTGAGGTGGTTCGGGCATCTGGTCAGGATGCCACCCGAACGCCTCCCTAGGGAGGTGTTTAGGGCACGTCTGACCGGTAGGAGGCCACGGGGAAGACCCAGGACACGTTGGGTAGTCTATGTCTCCCGGCTGGCCTGGGATCGCCTCGGGATCCCCCGGGAAGAGCTGGACGAAGTGGCTGGGGAGAGGGAAGTTTGGGATTCCCTGCTTAGGCTGCTGCCCCCGCGACCCGACCTCGGATAAGCGGAAGAAGATCGATGGCAATCTCAGAATGTGCTTGTTCTACTTTTAAACAAAGAAAACAATCTGAAGTTGTCTTTGTTTTTAAGTTATCGTGCCGATGATTTTACCAATCTAAAATGAGTTTGACACCCCTGAATTAAGTGCAAACAATATGGATATTTAAAATAACTTGTGGATACAATATCCCTAGCTCATCCTAACCTGTGCATACAACAGACCTACTAATTTATGCCCTAAATGAGAGTTTTTCGAACATGCAAGCATACAACATCCATCCATTTTCTACCGCTTGTCCCTTTTGGGGATCGCGGGGGTGCTGGAGCCTATCTCAGCTGCACATGGGCGGAAGGCGGGGTACACCCTGGACAAGTCGCCACCTCATCGGAGGGCCAACACAGATAGACAGACAACATTCACACTCACATTCACACACAAGGGCCAATTTAGTGTTGCCAATCAACCTATCCCTATCACAATTACAAGTTTCTCTTTTCAACATGTTCGAAAAGAAAAAGATGGAGACAGGTGTGGACAAAATTGGAGACACTTGTCCCTACACTAAAAGTAAACAGCGAAGGCGAAAAACTATATGATGTTGCTTTTATTTTGACAATACAGCGTCCATCAGCTGCTGTGACTGAGAGTTAATGAGGTGAAGAAAAAACACGCTGTCACTCCTGTTTTTTGTTGTTGTTGGCCAAACTGTTGAACTGAACCACAAGGGGGCGTTGGAGAAGAACACATCTTATTTATTTGATGTGTTAGTCATTTGTCTTCACTTCCCGCCGTGTGTTTAAGTGTGCACTGCTGTGTTTAGATGGAGACAGGTGTGGACAATATTGGAGACACTTGTCCCCACACTAAAAGTAAACAGCGAATGAGGCCACTCTCCCAACTGCACCACGCCATCCCCCAATAAATAAAGCATTTGTATGTTCTCTATATCCAACATTATTTATTATTCTAACTGATCTTTTCTGTAACACGGTTAATGAATGAAGTGTACTTCTGTAGTTATTTCCCCATATTTCTACACAATAACTCAGATATGGTAACACTAGCGAGGAGTAGAGAATATGAAGTGATTTTTGGTCTAGAACAGGGGTAGGGAACCTATGGCTCTAGAGCCAGATGGGGCTCTTTTGATGACTGCATCTGGCTCTCAGATAAATCTTAGCTGACATTGCTGAACACGATAAGTAATGAATAATTCCGCTGGTAATCTCAGTGTTAGAAATAACCACACATCAACCAGATTACAAAGGCATCAGCAAAACCACGCAGCACCAGAAGTCGCATTAATGGTAATTAAGTATTTTATTTATCGGAAGTGCAAAAACAATATCGGTATCGGATCGGAAGTGCAAAAACCTGCATCGGGACATCCCTACTCCTAATCACTAAATCCCATTAAATCTTATACGTCTAGTCTCTTACGTGAATGAGCTAAATAGTATTATTTGATATTTTACGGTAATGTGTTAATAATTTCACACATAAGTCGCTCCTGAGTATAAGTCGCACCCCCGGCCAAACTATGAAAAAAAACTGCGACTTATAGTCCAAAAAATACGGTATATATTTATATATGCACCTTATTGCTTTTTTATCCTGCACTACCATGAGCTTATGTAACAAAATTTCGTTCTTATCTGTGCTGTAAAATTCAAATTTGAATGACAATAAAAAGGAAGTCTAAGTCATGGAAATACATTTTAAAATATTCGGCTTTCATGGCTCCCTCAGCCAAAAAGGTTCCCAACCCCTGGTCTAGAACATGTTTTGCTTTATTCATTTTTGACGTGTTTCTTGCTACTTTACGTTGTATATTTGTTTACAACATAAAGTAAAAAGTGAGTTAAAGATGTTGGGATGTTCAGATGTTTTGTACCGGAGATGGCTTTCTGCGACCACGTGTTGCACCCGCACAAGTGCACCGAAGACGACGCAAATACATCCGCCGACTGCCCGAATCGCGTTTAGGGGACCATTGTCGTGGACTTGAACCCACTCGGTGGGCCAGGTGACACCACGACGAGCGAATGCGCGAACAAAAAAAAAAGGAAAAAAAAAAAAGAAGCGAGTGCGCAAGCTAACTTTAGCCGGCCTTGCTAACGTCGTCGATGCATTTGGGCCAGCTAGCTCGCCGCCGTTAGCTCGGAACCACTTTGACACCGCTTTTAGAACCCCTTTCAATGGTGTTGGCAGAGCGTTTCCACGGGTGGACTGGTTAGTAACACCCCACGTAGCCGAGCATGGAGCCGTCACGTCGGACACGACGACTGCGGCACCTCCATGCCGAGAATAAGGTCAACTCCAACACAACACAAAACAAGTCCAAAACGTGGTGAAATAATCGCGATGTGTCGTTTATCGTCATGGCAGCCTAATTGTTTTATCCCCCCTCCCCACGCGTGGAATGTTAGCATGGAGGAGAGCGTCTCTATAGCTGCTAATTCTCTTAGCATTAGCCGTCTTTCCCGCCACCGTCGCGTGCTATTATTAAAACGTCGCTAAAAAAAAAGAAAAAAATTAAAAATGTCTGCCCAACGCTGACTTGTTAGTTCTGCAGGGCGTTGGCGACGACGACGCCGCCGCCGCTTACCTTTGCTTGTGTAGCCGGGCGGCGGGTGCTTGAGAGGCGGCGCTGCGCAAGTGTGTCCGTCCGGGGTGGGAGGAGGTAGAAGACGCCGCTCCGACGGCGCTAAAAAAAGAGGAGAGAGATCCCGCCGCCTGCGCTCATATACATCTGACGTCATCACGTCAGTGACGTACCTACTTTTATTGGAATAGAGCAGTGGTGCCCAACCACCGGTCCGGGGACCGGCACCGGTCCGGGGACCGGCACCGGTCCGTCACGCATTTACTACCAGGCCGCACAGAGACATGAAATCATTTATAACTAGGGATGTCCGATAGTGGCTTTTTGCCGATATCAACCGATACTGATATCAACCGATACCGATATATACAGTCGTGGAATGAACACATTATTATGCCTAATTTGGGCAACCAGGTATGGTGAAGATAAGGTCCTTTTTTTTTTTAAATAATAAAATAAGATAAATGAATTAAAAACATTTTCTTGAATAAAAAAGAAAGTAAAACAATGTAAAAACAGTTACATAGAAACTAGTAATTAATGAAAATGAGTAAAATTAACTGTTAAAGGTTAGTACTATTAGTGGACCATGTGTGCTTACGGACTGTATCCCTTGCAGACTGTATTGATATATATTGATATATAATGTAGGAACCAGAATATTAATAACAGAAAGAAACAACCCTTTTGTGTGAATGAGTGTGAATGGGGGAGGGAGGTTTTTTGGGTTGGTGCACTAATTGTAAGTGTATCTTGTGTGTTTTATGTTGATTTAATAAAAACAAAAACAAAAAAAAACGATACCCATAATAAAAAAAACGATGCAGATCATTTCTGGTATTACATTTTAAAGCATTTATCGGCAGGCCGATATTATCGGACATCTCTAACTGTAACTAGTTACTGCTTTTCAGTAACTAACCCAACACTGTGTATGAACAAGCTTATTGGTGTGTCTGGTATAGGGATGTCCCGATCCAGGTTTTTGCACTTCCGATCCGATACCGATATTGTTTTTGCACTTCCGATCCGATACCGATACTGACCGATACTGGCCTATCCGAGCATGTATTGAAGTTTAAAGTTATTTAGCCTACTTAGTTGTCAGAATCATGTTGAAAATGGTTTTAGTACTCTTGATAACAACTAGCCAGCTGAATTAGGGGAGTTTAAATAATACACAATGGTTAGTAACAAGAAACTGACCTGTTTATTCAAGGATAAACACAAAATAGACAAAATTATACATGACAAACAGAAATGGCATCATTGAACTAGGGCTGGGCTATATGGCCTTTTTTTAATATTGCGATATTTTAAGGCCATGTCACGATACACCATATATATGTGGATATTTTGCCTTAGTCTTGAATGAACACTTGATGCATATAATCACAGCAGTATGATGATTCTATGTGTCTACATTAAAACATTATTTTTCATACTGCATTAATATATGCTACTTTTAAACTTTCATGCAGAGAAGGAAATCACAACTGAAAAAAATCACTAATTTTTTCATACGGTGTTGATGTGGAAATGTTTGCCTCGGCATTTTGATGGTGTGGACGTGTGGCACCGAATGGAGATAAGTGTCTCGACAGACGTTACAATATTTGAACAATGATGACGAAAACTGTTTTCTCTGTCGTGTCCGTGTGTCGAAAATTGTTAAGCGCTTATTTTTTTATTTGATTTTGTGCGTGGCATAGATTTGCCGTGCGCAATTGCACAGGCGCGCACCTTAGAGGGAGCGTTGCTAGCACGGCTGCGCTAGCATCACAGCTAATGTTAGCCATGCTGCTACCTCTCTGCTCGGGGAGGACGTATACGTATGTGACGTATGACGTGACAGTATGTGATGTGTGTAAGAAGGTGCGCTTGCTGTCTGTGAGAGGAAGACACAGGAAAGAGTGAGAAGAGCCTGTCGTGTAATGCCAGCAGCTAAAAGCAACTGCGTGAGAATCCACAGACCTGTGGATGCGTTGAAGGTGTGCTGGAAAATGCGGAACGGAAATTAGGGAGGAGCAGAAAAGTGGAATGGTGCGTTGGAAAACACGTTTTTTTTAAAACTGGATCTGGATCGGCATTTTCCCATGCCTTGCCGATACGCATTTTTTGGCAAATATCGGCGGCCGATCCGATCCAAATATCGGATCGGGACATCCCTAGTCTGGTAGGTTGGTTATAAATAGAGATGTCTATTGCCGATAAATGCTTTAAAATGTAATATCGGAAATTATCGGTATCGTTTTTTTTAATTATCGGTATCGTTTTATTTTTTTTATTTTTTTTATTAAATCAACATAAAAAACACAAGATACACTTACAATTAGTGCACCAACCCAAAAAACCTCCCTCCCCCATTTACACTCATTCACAAACAATGGTTGTTTCTTTCTGTTATTAATATTCTGGTTCCTACATTATATATCAATATATATCAATACAGTCTGCAAGGGATACAGTCCGTAAGCACACATGATTGTGCGTGCTGCTGGTCCACTAATAGTACTAACCTTTAACAGTTAATTTTACTCATTTTCATTAATTACTAGTTTCTATGTAACTGTTTTTATATTGTTTTACTTTCTTTTTTTATTCAAGAATATGTTTTTAATTTATTTATCTTATTTTAATTTATTATTATTTTTAAAAAGGACCTTATCTTCACCATACCTGGTTGTCCAAATTAAGCATAATAATGTGTTAATTCCACGACTGTATATATCAGTATCGGTTGATATCGGTATCAGTAATTAAAGAGTTGGACAATATCGGAATATCCGATATCGGCAAAAAGCCATTATCGGACATCCCTAATATTGATATATAATATAGGAACCAGAATATTAATAACAAAAAGAAACAACCCTTTTGTGTGAATGAGTGTAAATGGGGGAGGGAGGTTTTTTGGGTTGGTGCACCAATTGTAAGTGTATCTTGTGTTTTTTATGTTGATTTAATAAAAAATAAATAAATAAAAAAATAAAATAAAAAAAACGATACCGATAATAATAAAACGATACCGATAATTTCCGATATTACATTTTAAAGCATTTATCGGCCGATAATATCGGCAGACCGATATTATCGGACATCTCTAAGTGTAACTAGTTACTGCTTTTCAGTAACTAACCCAACACTGTGTATGAACAAGCTTATTAGTGTGTCTGGTAGGTTGGTTATAAATAGAGATGTCTATTGCCGATAAATGCTTTAAAATGTAATATCGGAAATTATCGGTATCGGTTATTTTTATTATCTGTGTCGTTTTATTTTTTAAATTTTTTTATTAAATCAACATAAAAAACACAAGATACACTTACAATTAGTGCACCAACCCAAAACACATCCCTCCCCCATTTACACTCATTCACACAAAAGGGTTGTTTCTTTCTGTTATTAATATTCTGGTTCCTACATTATATATCAATATATATCAATACAGTCTGCAAGGGATACAGTCCGTAAGCACACATGGTCCACTAATAGTACTAACCTTTAATAGTTAATTTTACTCATTTTCATTAATTACTAGTTTCTATGTAACTGTTTTTACATTGTTTTATTTTCTTTTTTATTCAAGAAAATGTTTTTAATTCATTTATCTTATTTTATTTTATTAATTTAAAAAAAAAGACCTTATCTTCACCATACCCGGTTGTCCAAATTAGGCATAATAATGTGTTAATTCCTAGACTGTATATATCGGTATCGGTTGATATCGGTATCGGGTTGATATCGGTATCGGTAATTAAAGATTTGGACAATATCGGAATATCGGCAAAAAGCCATTATCGGACATCCCTAGTTACAGTTACTAATTACTTTATTTCAAAAGTAACTCAGTTACTAACTCAGTTACTTACACCAAAAAGTAATGCGTTATTGTGAAAAGTAACTATTTAGTTACTTTAATTTTTTAATTTTTTTTAGGGCCCCCTTTAATACCCTTTAGCCTTCATTTCAGTACTGTTATTACACTGGAGAATAATACAATCTGTTGATCAACTTGACATGCATTTGCATCACTGAACTCTGCTAAGCAATGTGGTCTACATACAACACACAAAGACAAAGATTTGTTTCAAAGGGCCAATTTGTTTCAGGCCAGAACAAATTGACAAAACTATTTTAAATAGCTGCAACATAACATACATAAATAACAAACAGCATAATAACAACATAGCTGTAAACCAAGGAAGGCACACACTACACACACAAAGCCTAACCAGGCGTTTTTTTCTCTCAAGGAATTCTGAAATAAAATCATGTCTGAAGCCCAGAACACTACACATTTCCCCAGTTTTAGTTTAGAGATAAGGAAAGATTGGCGTGGCCCACGAGGATCCCTCTTTATGTTTGTGAACTTTATAGTCCAGTGGTCCCCAACCACAGGGCCGCGGCCCGGTACTGGTCCGTGGATCGATTACTACCGGGCCGCACAAGAAAATAAAAAAAAATATAATTTAAAAAAAAGTTTTTTTTATTAAATCAACATAAAAAACACAAGATACACTTACCAACCCAAAATACCTCCCTCCCCCCGCACTCTTTTACTATGACGCCCCGTTGATGTAACACGTGGCTTGGCATTGTCTTGTTGAAATAAGCAGGGGCGTCCATGGTAACGTTGCTTGGATGGCAACATATGTTGCTCCAAAACCTGTATGTACCTTTCAGCATTAATGGTGCCTTCACAGATGTGTAATTTACCCATGTCTTGGGCACTAATACACCCCCATACCATCACAGATGCTGACTTTTCAACTTTGCGCCTATAACAATCCGGATGGTTCTTTTCCTCTTTGGTCCGGAGGACACAACGTCCAGTTTCCAAAAACAATTTGAAATGTGGACTCGTCAAACCACAGAACACTTTTCCACTTTGTATCAGTCCATCTTAGATGAGCTCAGGCCCAGCGAAGCCAAAGGCGTTTCTGGGTGTTGTTGATAAACGGTTTTCGCCTTGCATACGAGAGTTTTAACTTGCACTTACAGATGTAGCGACCAACTGTAGTTACTGACAGTGGGTTTCTGAAGTGTTCCTGAGCCCATGTGGTGATATCCTTTACACACTGATGTCGCTTGTTGATGCAGTACAGCCTGAGGAATCGAAGGTCACAGGCTTACTCATTCACAGTCATTCACACAAAAGGGTTGTTTCTTTCTGTTATTAATATTCTGGTTCCTACATTATATATCAATACAGTCTGCAAGGGTTACAGTCCGTAAGCACACACGATTGTATTTTTTTATGACCCCCCCCAAAAAAAAATACCGTCTGGAATTTTATCGCAAATTATCATTATACCGTTTACTGTTATATCCCTAGTCCATGAACAAGTAAAAAGTCAAGGGCGGTCCTGGCATGTTCTTGCTGCGATGTTGTTCTTGATGATTTGACAGATTTTATTTTCACTCGCATACAAAGCATTCTAACTTAGATTGTTTCCCTGGGCTGGTTTCGAGACTCTCCCGAAGGACAGTGCGGCGAAGACTGACTGGCGGCTGCAATCATACCAAGACCGCGGAACAGAGACACACTGCAGGCCTACACACATACATGCATCCACGATAAATATACGCCACACACACACATACCCCACCCCCCGTCCAACGCTCTCGACGCTTGAATCCCTTAGGGGCGATGGATGGCTGACGAGCGCTTATACAGCAACAGCCGGCCCTCCGTAGCTCCCACTCTATTCCCTCTGTTGCAAGTTTTGTTGATTCTATGTACAAACCCCGTTTCCATATGAGTTGGGAAATTGTGTTAGATGTAAATATAAAAGGAATACAATGATTTGCAAATCATTTTCAACCCATATTCAGTTGAATATACTACAAAGACACCATATTTGATGTTCAAAGTGATAAACTTTTTTTTTTTGCAAATAATCATTAACTTTAGATTTTTATGCCAGCAACACGTGACAAAGAAGTTGGGAAATGTGGAAACAAATACTGATAAAGTTGAGGAATGCTCATCAAACACTTATTTGGAACATCCCACAGGTGAACAGGCTAATTGGGAACAGGTGGGTGCCATGATTGGGTATAAAAGTAGATTCCATGAAATGCTCAGTCATTCACAAACAAGGATGGGGCGAGGGTCACCACTTTGTCAAGAAATGTGTGAGCAAATTGTTGAACAGTTTAAGAAAAACCTTTCTCAATCAGCTATTGCAAGGAATTTAGGGATTTCACCATCTACGGTCCGTAATATCATCAAAGGGTTCAGAGAATCTGGAGAAATCACTGCACGTAAGCAGCAAAGCCCGTGACCTTCGATCCCTCAGGCTGTACTGCATCAACAAGCGACATCAGTGTGTAAAGGATATCACCACATGGGCTCAGGAACACTTCAGAAACCCACTGTCAGTAACTACAGTTGGATCGCTACATCTGTAAGTGCAAGTTAAAACTCTCCTATGCAAGGCGAAAACCGTTTATCAACAACACCCAGAAACGCGGTCGGCTTCGCTGGGCCTGAGCTCATCTAAGATGGACTGATACAAAATGGAAAAGTGTTCTGTGGTCTGACGAGTCCACATTTCATATTGTTTTTGGAAACTGTGGACGTCGTGTCCTCCGGACCAAAGAGGAAAAGAACCAATCCGGATTGTTATTGGCGCAAAGTTGAAAAGTCAGCATCTGTGATGGTATGGGGGTGTATTAGTGCCCAAGACATGGGTAACTTACACATCTGTGAAGGCGCCATTAATGCTGAAAAGTACATACAGGTTTTGGAGCAACATATGTTGCCATCCAAGCAACGTTACCCTGGACGCCCCTGCTTATTTCAGCAAGACAATGCCAAGCCACGTGTTACATCAACGTGGCTTCATAGTAAAAGAGTGCGGATACTAGATTGGCCTGCCTGTAGTCCAGACCTGTCTCCCATTGAAAATGTGTGGCGCATTATGAAGCCTAAAATACCACAACGGAGACCCCCGGACTGTTGGACAACTTAAGCTGTACATCAAACAAGAATGGGAAAGAATTCCACCTGAGAAGCTTCAAAAATGTGTCTCCTCAGTTCCCAAACGTTTACTGAGTGTTGTTAAAAGGAAATGCCATGTAACACAGTGGTGAACATGCCCTTTCCCAACTACTTTGGCGCGTGTTCAGCCATGAAATTCTAAGTTAATTATTATTTGCAAAAAAAAAATAAAGTTTATGAGTTTGAACATCAAATATGTTGTCTTTGTAGTGCATTCAATTGAATATGGGTTGAAAAGGATTTGCAAATAATTGTATTCCGTTTATATTTACATCTAACACAATTTCCAAACTCATATGGAAACGGGGTTTGTAACTTGTTTATGTGTGCTCTGGCTATGCGGTTTTTTTCCTTGGTCTCAGTCTGAACCCCCTCCCTGGAGTCCAGCCTTTGACTGAATATTTCTTTACTCTTGCTCCTCCCCTACCCAATGTTTACCTGTTCCTCACCTTTTTTTGTGAGGTGTGCCTGAAGTTGGCAGACCCGTCAACAATCCCTTTTCTATCTCCCTGTAATGTTTGTCTGATCTTGAATGGGATTGTGCTGAAATTCAAATTTCCCCTCGGGGATTACTAAAGAACTTCTGAATCTGAATCTGAAATGACGAAGGCGGTCGTAGCTTTTGCCATGGTTACCGTGGTTACATTCGAGCCCTGACTACACCCGCTGAACCTCCAGGGTGTTTCGTCGAATCGCCACGCAATCTGGCACACGTTTTGACGTTCTGACAAGCACATGTTTGTAGACTTTGAGCAGGACTGGTTTAAAAAGAAACATGGCTGGGAAAGGGTCTCCGCAGGGGCCCAGCAGCTAATTACTGATGAGTAAAAGTGAGTACTATTTTCGCTGAGTCACGTCAGCCATTGGCACAAAAATAGACGCTGGAGGTGCTTGCTGCGATATCCAGGAAAGGAAAGTGGGTCAGGAGGAAGGTTGGTGCGAAAGAACACGTTGACAGTTACAGAAAGTAAAGAATCTTCTAAAGAACATCTGCCAGAGGGGCGTAGCACCATGCACATTGCCACGCAGGGGGCCTCCAGTCCACACTGGGGGTCCCTAATGGACTGATTCATGTCACCATCAATGGCCTCAGTTGCCACGATTAGGCAGCCAGGACCAAGCACTGACGTGTGAGGGTGGATATTCCACTTCTGGAATGGTCCATTTGACACTGGTGGATCTAGCATAATAGTGTGACAGTCAAATCCATAGTGGATCTAACATAATAGTGAGAGTCTAGTCCATAGTGGATCTAACATAATAGTGAGAGTCCAGTCCATAGTGGATCTAACATAATAGTGTGAGAGTCCAGTCCATAGTGGATCTAACATAATAGTGTGAGAGTCCAGTCCATAGTGGATATAACATAATAGTGAGAGTCCGGTCCATAGTGGATCTAACATAATATTGTGAGAGTCCAGTCCATAGTGGATCTAACATAATAGTAAGAGTCCAGTCCATAGTGGATCTAACATACGGTAATAGTGAGAGTCCAGTCCATAGTGGATCTAACATAATAGTGTGAGAGTCCAGTCCATAGTGGATCTAACATAATAGTGTGAGAGTCTAGTCCATAGTGGATATAACATAATACTGTGAGAGTCCAGTCCATAGTGGATCTAACATAATAGTGTGAGAGTCCAGTCCATAGTGGATCTAGCATAATAGTGTGAGAGTCCAGTCCATAGTGGATCTAGCATAATAGTGTGAGAGTCCAGTCCATAGTGGATCTAACATAATAGTGTGAGAGTCCAGTCCATAGTGGATATAACATAATAGTGTGAGAGTCCAGTCCATAGTGGATCTAACATAATAGTGTGAGAGTCCAGTCCATAGTGGATATAACATAATAGTGTGAGAGTCCGGTCCATAGTGGATATAACATAATAGTGTGAGAGTCCAGTCCATAGTGGATCTAACATAATAGTGTGAGAGTCCAGTCCATAGTGGATCTAACATAATAGTGTGAGAGTCCAGTCCATAGTGGATATAACATAATAGTGTGAGAGTCCGGTCCATAGTGGATCTAACATAATATTGTGAGAGTCCAGTCCATAGTGGATCTAACATAATAGTGAGAGTCCAGTCCATAGTGGATCTAACATAATAGTGTGGGAGTCCAGTCCATAGTGGATCTAACATAATAGTGTGAGAGTCCAGTCCATAGTGGATCTAACATAATAGTGTGAGAGTCTAGTCCATAGTGGATCTAACATAATAGTGTGAGAGTCTAGTCCATAGTGGATATAACATAATAGTGTGAGAGTCCAGTCCATAGTGGATCTAGCATAATAGTGTGAGAGTCCAGTCCATAGTGGATCTAACATAATAGTGTGAGAGTCCAGTCCATAGTGGATCTAACATAATAGTGTGAGAGTCTAGTCCATAGTGGATATAACATAATACTGTGAGAGTCCAGTCCATAGTGGATCTAACATAATAGTGTGAGAGTCCAGTCCATAGTGGATCTAGCATAATAGTGTGAGAGTCCAGTCCATAGTGGATCTAACATAATAGTGTGAGAGTCCAGTCCATAGTGGATCTAACATAATAGTGTGAGAGTCCAGTCCATAGTGGATATAACATAATAGTGTGAGAGTCCAGTCCATAGTGGATCTAACATAATAGTGAGAGTCCGGTCCATAGTGGATCTAACATAATATTGTGAGAGTCCAGTCCATAGTGGATCTAACATAATAGTGAGAGTCCAGTCCATAGTGGATCTAACATAATAGTGTGGGAGTCCAGTCCATAGTGGATCTAACATAATAGTGTGAGAGTCCAGTCCATAGTGGATCTAACATAATAGTGTGAGAGTCTAGTCCATAGTGGATATAACATAATACTGTGAGAGTCCAGTCCATAGTGGATCTAACATAATAGTGTGAGAGTCCAGTCCATAGTGGATCTAGCATAATAGTGTGAGAGTCCAGTCCATAGTGGATCTAACATAATAGTGTGAGAGTCCAGTCCATAGTGGATCTAACATAATAGTGTGAGAGTCTAGTCCATAGTGGATATAACATAATACTGTGAGAGTCCAGTCCATAGTGGATCTAACATAATAGTGTGAGAGTCCAGTCCATAGTGGATCTAGCATAATAGTGTGAGAGTCCAGTCCATAGTGGATCTAACATAATAGTGTGAGAGTCCAGTCCATAGTGGATCTAACATAATAGTGTGAGAGTCCAGTCCATAGTGGATATAACATAATAGTGTGAGAGTCCAGTCCATAGTGGATCTAACATAATAGTGAGAGTCCGGTCCATAGTGGATCTAACATAATATTGTGAGAGTCCAGTCCATAGTGGATCCAACATAATAGTGAGAGTCCAGTCCATAGTGGATCTAACATAATAGTGAGAGTCCAGTCCATAGTGGATCTAACATAATAGTGTGAGAGTCCAGTCCATAGTGGATCTAACATAATAGTGTGAGAGTCTAGTCCATAGTGGATATAACATAATACTGTGAGAGTCCAGTCCATAGTGGATCTAACATAATAGTGTGAGAGTCCAGTCCATAGTGGATCTAGCATAATAGTGTGAGAGTCCAGTCCATAGTGGATCTAACATAATAGTGTGAGAGTCTAGTCCATAGTGGATCTAACATAATAGTGTGAGAGTCCAGTCCATAGTGGATATAACATAATAGTGTGAGAGTCCAGTCCATAGTGGATCTAACATAATAGTGAGAGTCCGGTCCATAGTGGATCTAACATAATATTGTGAGAGTCCAGTCCATAGTGGATCTAACATAATAGTGAGAGTCCAGTCCATAGTGGATCTAACATAATAGTGAGAGTCCAGTCCATAGTGGATCTAACATAATAGTGAGAGTCTAGTCCATAGTGGATCTAACATAATAGTGAGAGTCCAGTCCATAGTGGATCTAACATAATAGTGTGAGAGTCCAGTCCATAGTGGATCTAACATAATAGTGTGAGAGTCCAGTCCATAGTGGATATAACATAATAGTGAGAGTCCGGTCCATAGTGGATCTAACATAATATTGTGAGAGTCCAGTCCATAGTGGATCTAACATAATAGTAAGAGTCCAGTCCATAGTGGATCTAACATACGGTAATAGTGAGAGTCCAGTCCATAGTGGATCTAACATAATAGTGTGAGAGTCCAGTCCATAGTGGATCTAACATAATAGTGTGAGAGTCTAGTCCATAGTGGATATAACATAATACTGTGAGAGTCCAGTCCATAGTGGATCTAACATAATAGTGTGAGAGTCCAGTCCATAGTGGATCTAGCATAATAGTGTGAGAGTCCAGTCCATAGTGGATCTAACATAATAGTGTGAGAGTCCAGTCCATAGTGGATCTAACATAATAGTGTGAGAGTCCAGTCCATAGTGGATATAACATAATAGTGTGAGAGTCCAGTCCATAGTGGATCTAACATAATAGTGTGAGAGTCCAGTCCATAGTGGATATAACATAATAGTGTGAGAGTCCGGTCCATAGTGGATATAACATAATAGTGTGAGAGTCCAGTCCATAGTGGATCTAACATAATAGTGTGAGAGTCCAGTCCATAGTGGATCTAACATAATAGTGTGAGAGTCCAGTCCATAGTGGATATAACATAATAGTGTGAGAGTCCGGTCCATAGTGGATCTAACATAATATTGTGAGAGTCCAGTCCATAGTGGATCTAACATAATAGTGAGAGTCCAGTCCATAGTGGATCTAACATAATAGTGTGGGAGTCCAGTCCATAGTGGATCTAACATAATAGTGTGAGAGTCCAGTCCATAGTGGATCTAACATAATAGTGTGAGAGTCTAGTCCATAGTGGATATAACATAAAACTGTGAGAGTCCAGTCCATAGTGGATCTAACATAATAGTGTGAGAGTCCAGTCCATAGTGGATCTAGCATAATAGTGTGAGAGTCCAGTCCATAGTGGATCTAACATAATAGTGTGAGAGTCCAGTCCATAGTGGATCTAACATAATAGTGTGAGAGTCTAGTCCATAGTGGATATAACATAATACTGTGAGAGTCCAGTCCATAGTGGATCTAACATAATAGTGTGAGAGTCCAGTCCATAGTGGATCTAGCATAATAGTGTGAGAGTCCAGTCCATAGTGGATCTAACATAATAGTGTGAGAGTCCAGTCCATAGTGGATCTAACATAATAGTGTGAGAGTCCAGTCCATAGTGGATATAACATAATAGTGTGAGAGTCCAGTCCATAGTGGATCTAACATAATAGTGAGAGTCCGGTCCATAGTGGATCTAACATAATATTGTGAGAGTCCAGTCCATAGTGGATCTAACATAATAGTGAGAGTCCAGTCCATAGTGGATCTAACATAATAGTGTGGGAGTCCAGTCCATAGTGGATCTAACATAATAGTGTGAGAGTCCAGTCCATAGTGGATCTAACATAATAGTGTGAGAGTCTAGTCCATAGTGGATATAACATAATACTGTGAGAGTCCAGTCCATAGTGGATCTAACATAATAGTGTGAGAGTCCAGTCCATAGTGGATCTAGCATAATAGTGTGAGAGTCCAGTCCATAGTGGATCTAACATAATAGTGTGAGAGTCCAGTCCATAGTGGATCTAACATAATAGTGTGAGAGTCTAGTCCATAGTGGATATAACATAATACTGTGAGAGTCCAGTCCATAGTGGATCTAACATAATAGTGTGAGAGTCCAGTCCATAGTGGATCTAGCATAATAGTGTGAGAGTCCAGTCCATAGTGGATCTAACATAATAGTGTGAGAGTCCAGTCCATAGTGGATCTAACATAATAGTGTGAGAGTCCAGTCCATAGTGGATATAACATAATAGTGTGAGAGTCCAGTCCATAGTGGATCTAACATAATAGTGAGAGTCCGGTCCATAGTGGATCTAACATAATATTGTGAGAGTCCAGTCCATAGTGGATCTAACATAATAGTGAGAGTCCAGTCCATAGTGGATCTAACATAATAGTGAGAGTCCAGTCCATAGTGGATCTAACATAATAGTGTGAGAGTCCAGTCCATAGTGGATCTAACATAATAGTGTGAGAGTCTAGTCCATAGTGGATATAACATAATACTGTGAGAGTCCAGTCCATAGTGGATCTAACATAATAGTGTGAGAGTCCAGTCCATAGTGGATCTAGCATAATAGTGTGAGAGTCCAGTCCATAGTGGATCTAACATAATAGTGTGAGAGTCTAGTCCATAGTGGATCTAACATAATAGTGTGAGAGTCCAGTCCATAGTGGATATAACATAATAGTGTGAGAGTCCAGTCCATAGTGGATCTAACATAATAGTGAGAGTCCGGTCCATAGTGGATCTAACATAATATTGTGAGAGTCCAGTCCATAGTGGATCTAACATAATAGTGAGAGTCCAGTCCATAGTGGATCTAACATAATAGTGAGAGTCCAGTCCATAGTGGATCTAACATAATAGTGTGAGAGTCCAGTCCATAGTGGATCTAACATAATAGTGTGAGAGTCTAGTCCATAGTGGATATAACATAATACTGTGAGAGTCCAGTCCATAGTGGATCTAACATAATAGTGTGAGAGTCCAGTCCATAGTGGATCTAGCATAATAGTGTGAGAGTCCAGTCCATAGTGGATCTAACATAATAGTGTGAGAGTCCAGTCCATAGTGGATCTAACATAATCGTGTGAGAGTCCAGTCCATAGTGGATCTAACATAATAGTGTGAGAGTCCAGTCCATAGTGGATCTAACATAATATTGTGAGAGTCCAGTCCATAGTGGATCTAACATAATAGTGTGAGAGTCCAGTCCATAGTGGATCTAACATAATAGTGTGAGAGTCCAGTCCATAGTGGATCTAACATAATATTGTGAGAGTACAGTCCATAGTGGGTCTAACATAATAGTGTGAAAGTCCAATCCATAGTGGATCTAACATAATAGTGTGAGAGTCCAGTCCATAATGGATCCAACATAATAGTGAGAGTCCAGTCCATAGTGGATCTAGCATAATAGTGTGACAGTCCAGTCCATAGTGGATCTAACATAATATTGTGAGAGTCCAGTCCATAATGGATCTAACATAATAGTGAGAGTCCAGTCGATAGTGGATATAGCATAATAGTGTGAGAGTCCAGTCCATAGTGGATCTAACATAATAGTGTGAAAGTCCAGTCCATAATGGATCTAACATAATAGTGTGAAAGTCCAGTCCATAGTGGATCTAACATAATAGTGTGAGAGTCCAGTCCATAGTGGATCTAACATAATAGTGAGAGTCCAGTCCATAGTGGATCTAACATAATATTGTGAGAGTCCAGTCCATAGCGGATCTAGCATAATAGTGTGAGAGTCCAGTCCATAGTGGATCTAACATAATAGTGTGAGAGTCCAGTCCAGAGTGGATCTAACATAATAGTGTGAGAGTCCAGTCCAGAGTGGATCTAACATAATAGTGTGAGAGTCCAGTCCAGAGTGGATCTAACATAATAGTGAGAGTCCAGTCCAGAGTGGGGCCAGCAGGAGATCATCTTGTGCGGATGGCAGTCCCACATAAGGGATACGTGTAAACTGCAAGATGACGCCAGTAAACAACACCAAAACGTTAAATTTTCCATTGAAAATAGAGAACATGACACACAGCGCTCAAAAATCTGTCAAAATGTTTTTAGTACGACTTTGGTAAGCTATGAAGCCGCACCGCTTGATGGACTGTCGGCGCATTAAACATACGAGTATTATTATGGTGTGTGTATAAGGACAGCAAAATGGCACCTATTAGCAGACATATTACCTAGTGTTTTGTTTATTATACAAAACCAACTTTTCTTACCTTCTGGTGCCTGCTGATCTGTATTTGGGATCTGCATAAGTCCTGAAAAGGTGCGCGTCCGCCACTGTCGTCCGTGCCAACACCGTAGTCATAAACTTCTTCTTTTTCTCTACCTTCGTATGAGGCATTCATCTTCCGCTGTTGCCATTTGTAATATAAAGTAGCGTAAAGTTCTTATCTTATCTTACTTATCAAAGTGCTAAAACTATAGTGAGTTGACATAATTCACCCACGGAACTTTAGTTATTCATCATCGGCCACTCCTTTATGGAGGATGCCTGTGCGTGACTTTGTTTAACGTGCACAGACAGTCACCACACGATCCTTGACAGATCCGGGTCAGGGTCCATTGGCATGGAGTCCAAGACGACTGGGGACCCTTTTCTGCTGCAGCCTTCTTCCGCCATCGCAGCCGTTGCGGTGGATCTTACATCTACCGTCTTCCGTCTGCCCCGCCGTTGAGGTCTTCACCGTATCCCTGGCTAGGGGGCAGTCAGGTACTAGGCCTTTGCCAAGGGCCACCTGGGGTAACAGTAGTAAAGGGGTTAACCTCCTAGTGCCCCAAGATCCCTTAGAGGAGCCTCTACTGCCGGATGCACTTTAACGTCAAGCCCAGGACGTTATTAGAGGGTTCCGGTTGATCGGTTTTTGACGGGACACATTTCCGGCGTTGATGTTGCATTATTGAGCCACGGATGAGGAGATGCTGCTCCGTTATTGATTGAAGTAAAGTCTGAATGTCATTAAAGGGGAACATTATCACCAGACCTATGTAAGTGTCAATATATACCTTGATGTTGCAGAAAAAAGACCATATTTTTTTAAAACCGATTTCCGAACTCTAAATGGGTGAATTTTGGCGAATTAAACGCCTTTCTAATATTCGCTCTCGGAGCGATGACGTCACATCGGGAAGCAATCCGCCATTTTCTCAAACACCGAGTCAAATCAGCTCTGTTATTTTCCGTTATTTCGACTGTTTTCCGTACCTTGGAGACATCATGCCTCGTCGGTGTGTTGTCGGAGGGTGTAACAACACGAACAGGGACGGATTCAAGTTGCACCATTGGCCCAAAGATGCGAAAGTGGCAAGAAATTGGATGAAATTTGTTCAAAATACGAGGGTGTGGGGAAAGCCGACAAAAATGGTCAGTCGTTTGTTCCGCACACTTTACCGACGAAAGCTATGCTACGACAGAGATGGCAAGAATGTGTGGATATCCTGCGGCACTCAAAGGAGATGCATTTCCAACGATAAAGTCAAAGAAATCTGCCGCCAGACCCCCATTGAATCTGCCAGAGTGTGTGAGCCATTCAGGGACAAAGGACCTCGGTAGCACGGCAAGCAATGGCGGCAGTTTGTTCCCGCAGACGAGCGAGCTAAACCCCCTGGATGTCTTGGCTCACACCGCTTCTACCATCCCTTATGCCACCGAAGATGATCAAGAGAAGAATATCGACCCTAGCTTCCCTGGCCTGCTGACATCAACTCCAAAACTGGACAGATCAGCTTTCAGGAAAAGAGAGCGGATGAGGGTATGTCTACAGAATATATTAATTGATGAAAACTTTATTCATTACTCGCGGTTTTACGTAAATTATTATACATAAACTGTGTACTAACTAGTGTGTGGATGTGAGTGTGAATGTTGTCTGTCTATCTGTGTTGGCCCTGCGATGAGGTGGCGACTTGTCCAGGGTGTACCCCCGCCTTCCGCCCGATTGTAGCTGAGATAGGCTCCAGCGCCCCCCGCGACCCCAAAGGGAATAAGCGGTAGAATATGGATGGATGGGATGGATGGATGGATGGATAAACTGTGTTTACCAATAATTTAGCTTAAAAACATTACAACACTTAAAAACAAACACATACCAATGGTTGGTTAGAAGGCGATCGCCGAATTCGTCTTTGCTTTCTCCCGTGTCGCTGGCTGTCGTGTCGTTTTCGTCAGTTTCGCTTGCATACAGTTCAAACCGATATGGCTCAATAGCTTCAATTTCTTCTTCAATTTCGCTTAAGCCGCTGAAATCCGAGTCTGAATCCGAGCTAATGTCGCTATAGCTTGCTGTTCTATCCGCCATGTTTGTTTGTGTTGGCATCACTATGTGACGTCACAGGAAAATGGACGGGTGTATATAACGATGGTTAAAATCAGGCACTTTGAAGCTTTTTTTAGGGATATTGCGTGATGGGTAACATTTTGAAAAAAACTTCGAAAAATAAAATAAGCCACTGGGAACTGATTTTTAATGGTTTTAACCCTTCTGAAATTATGATAATGTTCCCCTTTAAAACAGTTAGCTCCATCTTTTGACACTTCTTCCACTCCCGTCCTTGCACGCTACACCGCTACAACAAAGATGACGGGGAGAAGCCGCTGTCGAAGGTGAGCCACGTAAATAAGACCGCCCACAAAACGGCGCATCCGTTCAGAAAACGACTTGAAGATGATCTGTAAAACATCATCTATGCAACACTTTCACCAAAGAACCACCATTACATGTTATGTAGACCAGAGGTCCCCAACCACCATACTTGCCAACCCTCCCGAATTTTCCGGGAGACTCCCGAAATTCAGCGCCTCTCCCGAAAACCTCCCGGGACAAATATTCTCCCGAAAATCTCCCGATTTTCAGCCGGAGCTGGAAGCCACGCCCCCTCCAGCTCCATGCGGACCTGAGTGAGGACAGCCTTTTTTCATGACGGGAGGACAACAGGGTGACAAGAACTAAATCATCCAGACGAGAGATAAATTGTATTATTATGTTTATCTTACCTAAAAAAAATATATATTTATTAATTAAAAAAAACAAAAAAACAAAATACATTTTTACTATATTTTGCTAAAAACATCAAAATTAATTGTATTTTTATTTTTATTTTTTCGTGAATCCTTATTACATCCAGCCATATTAAAATAAACATATTTGAAATAATTGATTTTAAATTATCATAATAATTCATTTAAAATGACTATATTTAATTATTAAAATAATTGCTTGTTTATCAACAACTTTAGCATTTTATTCATTACATTTTGAAACTCTCAGAAGCTATATAGTTATGCTATATTCCTTAATATTTATTTATGCAAGTTTGAAGTATCAATTATCTAAACACAGTTTGTTTGCATATTTTCAGGATGTATATATATATATATATATATATATATATATATATATATATATATATATATATATATATATATATGTATGAAATACTTGACTTGGTGAATTCTAGCTGTCAATATACTCCTCCCCTCTTAACCACGCCCCCAACCACGCCCCGCCTCACCCCCACCCCCCACCTCCCGAAATCGGAGGTCTCAAGGTTGGCAAGTATGCCAACCACAGGTCCGGGGACCGGTACCGGTCCGTGACTGGGCCGCAGAGAAACATGAAATAATTTATTTAGTGGCCTAGTGGTTAGAGTGTCCGCCCTCAGGTTGGTAGGTCGTGAGTTCAAACCCCGGCCGAGTCATACCAAAGACTATAAAAAATGGGACCCGTTACCTCCCCGCTTGGCACTCAGCATCAAGGGTTGGAATTGGGGGTTAAAAATCACTAAAAATGATTCCCGGGCGCGGCCACCGCTGCTGCTCACTGCTCCCCTCACCTCCCAGGGGGTGAATAAGGGGATGGGTCAAATGCTGAGGACAAATTTCACCACACCTAGTGTGTGTGTGACAATCATTGGTACTTCAACTTTTTTAAAGGACTCCAACTTGGCTTTGGCCTGTCCCACCAGACCAGGGGTGTCAAACTTGTTTTCATTGAGGGCCACACTGCAGTCATGGCTGCCATGAGAGGGCCGCTTGTAGCAGTAAATAATTAATGACTTTGCCAATTAATTTAAATATTAAAAAAAAAAAAATTCTTACGTAAAGAGTAAAAAAAATCTGCGGATTTTACCACTGTTTTTTTTACAGAAAAAAAAGTTGCCAGACTTTTACTGTAAAATTGTCATGTCTGTGTAATCATGTTTTGTTTTAGTCATGTTTTGTTTTGTTTAGTTATTGGACTCTTTAGTTTCTGTTTACGCTCCATTGTTTTTGTTGCCATAGCAACCCATTAGTTTTCACCTGTCATGTCACGCACCTGTTTTGAGTCACGCACCTGTTGTTAATCATGTCTGTGTTATTTAAGCTTTTCATTTTCTGTTGTTCGTCCTGGCGTCATATCTTTTCTAACCCTGCTATCCTCTCGGATCTAGCCATGTTCACAGTCCCATGCCACAGTAAGTGTTTTTATTTCGCGTTCACAGTTTCTGCCTTTGTGCAAGTTTTGTTTTCATGCCAAGTTTTTTACCTACGCCATTGTGCGCGCCTTTTGTTTGCTTCTGTTTTGTAGTTTGTTAGTGTTTAAAATAAATCATGTACTAGTGATGGGTTGATGAGGCGTCATGAAGCGTTTCGACACATTGCAAAACTGTATTGATACTGTGTCGATACTGTGTCACTAAATACTGACATCTGCTGGACATTAAAAATCCCTACAGGCAACCTATGGACCGACTCAACTGACACTGATTTTATGACCTAGTACGGGGGTCACCAACCTTTTTGAAACCAAAAACTACTTCTTGGGTACTGATTAATGCGAAGGGCTACCAGTTTGATACACACTTAAATAAATATATTGTCATTTGTAAGTTACATGTAAGTGTGATTTAAACAAGAATAGCTAAATAAATAAATTTATATATATAAAAAAATGGGTATTTCTGTCTGTCATTCCGTCGTACATTTTTTTTTCCTTTTACGGAAGGTTTTTTGTAGGGAATAAATGATGAAAAAAACACTTAATTGAACGGTTTAAAAGAGGAGAAAACACGAAAAAAAATGAAAATTAAATTTTGAAACATAGTTTATCTTCAATTTCGACTCTTTAAAATTCAAAATTCAACCGACAAAAAGAAGAGAAAAACTAGCTAATTTGAATCTTTTTGAAAAAATTTAAAAAATAATTTATGGAACATCATTAGTAATTTTTCCTGATTAAGATACATTTTAGAATTTTGATGACATGTTTTAAATCGGTTAAAATCCAATCTGCACTTTGTTATAATATTTAACAAATTGGACCAAGCTATATTTCTAACAAAGACAAATCAGTATTTCTTCTAGATTTTCCAGAACAAAAATTTTAAAAGAAATTCAAAATACTTTGAAATAAGATTTAAATTTGATTCTACAGATTTTCTAGATTTGCCAGAATAATTTTTTTGAATTTTAATCATAGTAAGTTTGAAGAAATATTTCACAAATATTCTTTGTCGAAAAACCAGAAAATAAAATATTTATTATTCTTTACAATAAAAAATAAAAAAAATTACTCGAACATTGATTTAAATTGTCAGGAAAGAAGAGGAAGAAATTTAAAAGGTATAAAGGTATATTTGTTTAAAAAACCTAAAATCATTTTTAAGGTTGTATTTTTTCTCTAAAATTGTATTTCTAAAAGTAATAAGAAGCAAAGTAAAAAAATAAATGAATTTATTTAAACAAGTGAAGACCCATCCATCCATCCATTTTCTACCGCTTATTCCAAGTGAAGACCAAGTCTTTAAAATATTTTCTTGGATTTTCAAGTTCTATTTGAGTTTTGTCTCTCTTAGAATTAAAAACGTCGAGCAAAGCGAGACCAGCTTGCTAGTAAATAAATAAAATTTAAAAAATAGAGGCAGCTCACTGGTAAGTGCTGCTATTTGAGCTATTTTTAGAACAGGCCAGCGGGCGACTGATCTGGTCCTTACGGGCTACCTGGTGACCACGGTCACCGCATTGGTGACCCCTGCCCTAGTATATACAATAATATTGTATTTCATTTAGGATTATTTCATATCTTCATTTAAATAAAAATATATTTTTATCTTTTTTAGATACAGTCAATAAATAATGTGAACATGTATCATAACATGGAAATCTAAGAGAATGTGTTGTGGATGATTGTGGACTGGGAATTTTTTTAATTTTATTTTTTTACACATTTTTATAAAAAAATAAAATAAAAAAAAAGTTTTTCCGACATATTACATTTTAGACGCTTTCTCTTCTTAGTTATTTCTCCGGCTGTAGAAAAGACCCGCTCACAGGGCACAGAGGAGGCGTCAGTGCGACACAGTTCACGTATCGGTCACGTGACCAAAACAGCTCATGATCGGTCACGTGACTTTCTAAAAGCGGTACGCGCACCGACACAGGGTTTTGCTCTATGAGCTCGACGCATGCGCCGATGCATCGGTGTTGCCGGACCCATCACTATCATGTACCCACCTTCAAGCCATGTCCGATCCAAGTTCACTTGCATCTCGGGAAAACAATCACTCCATAGTCCACGTCCTGACAAAAACATATGGTGTTTTTGTTGTTGTTATTATTTTTACAACATATTATTGTTTAAATAGAAATACAGTACCGTTGTTTAATTTGATTTTGGCAACTCAACTGCCAGATTTTTTACCATAATAAAATGGATTTTACAGTAAAACAAAAACTGACAGCTCAGTCACAATCAGAATCAGAATCAGAAATACTTTGAATAATCCCCGAGGGGAAATTAAGATTTTCAGGACAATCCCATTCAAATAGCAGACAAACATTACAGGGAGACAGAACAGGATCGCTGACGGGTTTGCCAACTTCCGGCGCCCCTTACAAAAAAGGTGAGAAATACAGGTAAACGCTGGGAGGGGGGCTGAGAGGGAAAAAAAATCTGGGTCCCTGGAGAGGGCGTCCAGACTGAGGCCAAGGGGGAAAAAACACATCATAGCCATGGCACACATAAAGATATGTGTAAGAGGGAAACATCAAAGAACATTAAAGACATGAAAAGAGCAGAGCTGATGCAACCAGCCACTAAATACAGCCACAAAAGTAAAACAACAACAACAACAAAAACATATACACAGTGGTGGCCTCTGCCATGTTCCACACCATTGTCTGCTGGGGTGGGGGGGAGCATGGCCAGAGACAGGAGCAGACCCAACAAAGCAACCAAGAGAGCTGACTCCACCCTCGGCCGCCCAACAACTCTCGGCCAGTGTCAGAATTTTACTGTAAAAAAACGTCATTGGTCGTTTTTTTTTTTTCAATTTACAGAAATATGCTGTTAAAAAAAACTCTCTAAATTTTACAGTAAAATCTATTGGTAATTTTTTTAGTGTTCAATTTGATGGATAACTTGCTTCGAAATCATAAGTTAAGCAGATATTTAAGTATTTATTTGGATTTTTACCAACAAAGTTAGATAATATAATATTTGTTGCAATATTGGACACTATTTTTTTTCCCCCGGTCAAACTGCAAACCCCGTTTCCATATGAGTTGGGAAATTGTGTTAGATGTAAATATAAACGGAATACAATGATTTGCAAATCATTTTCAACCCATATTCAATTGAATGCACTACAAAGACAAGATATTTGATGTTCAAACTCATAAACTTTATTTTTTTTTTGCAAATAATAATTAACTTAGAATTTCATGGCTGCAACACGTGCCAAAGTAGTTGGGAAAGGGCATGTTCACCACTGTGTTACATGGCCTTTCCTTTTAACAACACTCAGTAAACGTTTGGGAACTGAGGAGACACATTTTTGAAGCTTCTCAGGTGGAATTCTTTCCCATTCTTGCTTGATGTACAGCTTAAGTTGTTCAACAGTCCGGGGGTCTCCTTTGTGCTTTAGGCTTCATAATGCGCCACACATTTTCAATGGGAGACAGGTCTGGACTACAGGCAGGCCAGTCTAGTACCCGCACTCTTTTACTATGAAGCCACGTTGATGTAACACGTGGCTTGGCATTGTCTTGCTGAAATAAGCAGGGGCGTCCATGGTAACGTTGCTTGGATGGCAACATATGTTGCTCCAAAACCTGTATATACCTTTCAGCATTCATGGCGCCTTCACAGATGTGTAAGTTACCCATGTCTTGGGCACTAATACACCCCCATACCATCACAGATGCTGGCTTTTCAACTTTGCACCTATAACAATCCTGATGGTTCTTTTCCTCTTTGGTCCGGAGGACACAACGTCCACGGTTTCCAAAAACAATTTGAAATGTGGACTCGTCAGACCACAGAACACTTTTCCACTTTGTATCAGTCCATCTTAGATGAGCTCAGGCCCAGCGAAGCCAAAGGCGTTTCTGGGTGTTGTTGATAAACGGTTTTCGCCTTGCATAGGAGAGTTTTAACTTGCACTTACAGATGTAGCGACCAACTGTAGTTACTTACAGTGGGTTTCTGAAGTGTTCCTGAGCCCATGTGGTGATATCCTTTACACACTGATGTCGCTTGTTGATGCAGTACAGCCTGAGGGATCGAAGGTCACGGGCTTAGCTGCTTACGTGCAGTGATTTCTCCACATTCTCTGAACCCTTTGATGATATTACAGACCGTAGATGGTGAAATCCCTAAATTCCTTGCAATAGCTGGTTGAGAAAGGGTTTCTTAAACTGTTCAACAATTTGCTCACGCATTTGTTGACAAAGTGGTGACCCTCGCCCCATCCTTGTTTGTGAATGACTGAGCATTTCATGGAATCTACTTTTATACCCAATCATGGCACCCATGATTTTGTTCCCAATTTTGCCTGTTCACCTGTGGGATGTTCCAAATAAGTGTTTGATGAGCATTCCTCAACTTTATCAGTATTTATTGCCACCTTTCCCAACTTCTTTGTCACGTGTTGCTGGCATCAAATTCTAAAGTTAATGATTATTTGCAACAAAAAAAAAACGTTTATCAGTTTGAACATCAAACATGTTGTCTTTGTAGCATATTCAACTGAATATGGGTTGAAAAGGATTTGCAAATCATTGTATTCCGTTTATATTTACATCTAACACAATTTCCCAACTCATATGGAAACAGGGTTTGTATACATGTGTATATATATGTGTGTGTGTGTGTGTATATATATATATATATATATATATATATATATATATATATATATACATATATATATATACACATATATATTTCTGAGCGCGCCGTTGCAGTTAGCATGAAGGAGCTTTTCTTATTACTACTAATATAAAGGGACAAGCGGTAGAAAATGGATTTATGTGTGTGTAAATATGAGATTAGAGATGTCCGATAATATCGGTTTGCCTATATTATCGGCCGATAAATGCTTTAAATGTAATATCGGAAATTATTGGTATAATATTTTTTTATTATCAGTATCGAATTTATGTTTTTTTATTAAATCAACATAAAAACCACAAGATACACTTACAATTAGTGCACCAACCCAAAAAACCTCCCTCCCCCATTTACACTCATTCACACAAAAGGGTTGTTTCTTTCTGTTATTAATATTCTGGTTCCTACATTATATATCAATATATATCAATACAGTCTGCAAGGGATACAGTCCGTAAGCACACATGGTTGTGCGTGCTGCTGGTCCACTAATAGTACTAACCTTTAACACTTAATTTTACTCATTTTCATTCATTACTAGTTTCTATGTAACTGTTTTTATATTGTTTTACTCTCTTTTATATTCAAAAATGTTTTTAATTTATCTATCTTATTTTACTTTATTAATTAAAAAAAAAAGACCTTATCTTCACCATACCTGGTTGTCCAAATTAGGCATAATAATGTGTTAATTCCACGACTGTATATATCGGTTGATATCGGTATCGGTTGATATCAGTATCTAAATTAAAGAGTTGGACAATATTGGAATATCGGACATCGGCAAAAAGCCATTATCGGACATCCCTATATGAGATGATTATATAAGTAAAGAAGAGCAGGCAGCAGCTCATACATTCTCATACTTTCTGGAATAAATTATGTCAGCAATCTTGAAAAATGTCTCAACTACAATCTACGTCCTACGTGTCAAAGTCAAGGCCCGCGGGCCGGATTTGAATGAATGATCTATGGCCCCCGGGATGATATCTGATTAGTATTAGAAGCGGCCCGCAGGCCACAGCCGCCTGCTGCTGTTTCGCACGCACCAACACTCCCACTTTTTTGTCAGCCTTTTGAAAACAAATGATAAATGTAGGCATTATCCTGTTATATCTCACATTCTACATTGTGTTTTGGAAAAAGGTTGTCATAAACGTTACTTAGTTCATAAAAAAAAAAAAAAAACATTTTTATGCTAGTAAATGTATTCAGTTATAAACATTAATTCATGGATCTAAACTTTACCACTGCCGGTATTTTTTCCTATATTTTTATTGTAATATTTTCAGAATGTGTTTGTTCTATTTTTGGCCAAAGTAAGACAAAGAAAACAATCCGAAGTTGTCTTCATTTTATTACTTTTAATGCCATGATTTTAATAGTCCGGCCCGCGTGTGCACAGATTTTCCTCCGAGCGGCCCCTGAGCTAAAATGACTTTGACACTCCTGCTGCGTGAAGGAGCCCAGAATAGTTTGCAAGTAAATGTTGACAATATTTCAGAAACCTTACAAAGTATTAAATCCATAAAGTGTTATAAAGTGGTATAAAATGGATTAGATGAGTTATTGTGATGTAGAGAAATGTCATATTTTGACCAATTTCCCCAGGAGATGTTCCATATTTAGAAATAAAATGTTGATGCTCCTCTTAGACACACGTAATAAAAGTGTGCGTTTTATGTTTTTTGATGATAAATTAAACACAACATCAAACATTATGTCACTACTGGCCGCATCTTTCCTAAAAATGTTAAAAAAAACAACTTAAAGCCGTGTCCAGATGTTTACTGACATATAATATTCATCTTTAAATAACTTTTACTGCAAAGGAATATCAGTTATCGGCCCCCTTGACTACTAATAATCAGTATCGGCCCTGAAAAAAATGATCACTTCTTAAAATAAACCACTGTATCATTTTTACCGGACACATTAGGTGTATTGGCACATGGTATCGGATCTGTATCGCTGATACCAACTTGAATGTTACTCGTTATTGTGAAAAAAATCGGTGGTATCACACATCACCGGTATCAATAATAGGAAATGGTTTGTTGCAAACCTATCCCGGAACACTTCACTCGTCATAACGAGGTCAAAGTTCACGTTTGACGAGGAGATGGAAGAAAGATATATCTGTGGCAGCATGGGACAAAGTTATGGACACTTTTGCATGTCGTCGCACATAATTGTGGTGTGTTCAAAGACCCTGCATTCAAGTTAGAAACAGAGGTGTGTTCAAAGACCCTGCATTCAAGTTAGAAACGGAGATGTGTTCAAAGACCCTGTATTCAAGTTATAAACGGAGGTGTGTTCAAAGACCCTGCATTGAAGTCAGAAACGGAGGTGTGTTCAAAGACCCTGCATTCAAGTTAGAAACTGAGGTGTGTTCAAAGACCCTGCATTCAAGTTAGAAACAGAGGTGTGTTCAAAGACCCTGCATTAAAGTCAGAAACGGAGGTGTGTTCAAAGACCCTGCATTCAAGTTAGAAACGGAGGTGTATTCAAAGACCCTGCATTCAAGTTAGAAACGGAGGTGTGTTCAAAGACCCTGCATTCAAGTTAGAAACAGAGGTGTGTTCAAAGACCCTGCATTAAAGTCAGAAACGGAGGTGTGTTCAAAGACCCTGCATTAAAGTTAGAAACGGAGGTGTTTTCAAAGACCCTGCATTAAAGTTAGAAACGGAGGTGTTTTCAAAGACCCTGCATTAAAGTTAGAAACGGAGGTGTGTTCAAAGACCCTGCATTCAAGTTAGAAACGGAGGTGTGTTCAAAGACCCTGCATTCAAGTTAGAAACAGAGGTGTGTTCAAAGACCCTGCTTTAAAGTCAGAAACGGAGGTGTGTTCAAAGACCCTGCATTCAAGTTAGAAACAGAGGTGTGTTCAAAGACCCTGCATTAAAGTCAGAAACGGAGGTGTGTTCAAAGACCCTGCATTAAAGTTAGAAACGGAGGTGTTTTCAAAGACCCTGCATTAAAGTTAGAAACGGAGGTGTGTTCAAAGGCCCTGCATTCAAGTTAGAAACGGAGGTGTGTTCAAAGACCCTGCATTCAAGTTAGAAACAGATGTGTGTTCAAAGACCCTGCATTCAAGTTAGAAACAGAGGTGTGTTCAAAGACCCTGCATTCAAGTTAGAAACGGAGGTGTGTTCAAGGACCCTGCATTCAAGTCAGAAACGGCGGTGTGTTCAAAGACCCTGCATTCAAGTTAGAAACAGAGGTGTGTTCAAAGACTCTGCATTAAAGTTAGAAACAGAGGTGTGTTCAAAGACCCTGCATTCAAGTTAGAAACAGAGGTGTGTTCAAAGACCCTGCATTAAAGTCAGAAACGGAGGTGTGTTCAAAGACCCTGCATTCAAGTTAGAAACAGAGGTGTGTTCAAAGACCCTGCATTCAAGTTAGAAACGGAGGTGTGTTCAAAGACCCTGCATTCAAGTTAGAAACAGAGGTGTGTTCAAAGACCCTGCATTAAAGTCAGAAACGGAGGTGTGTTCAAAGACCCTGCATTCAAGTTAGAAACTGAGGTGTGTTCAAAGACCCTGCATTCAAGTCAGAAACGGAGGTGTGTTCAAAGACTCTGCATGAAAGTTAGAAACGGAGGTGTGTACAAAGACCCTGCATTCAAGTCAGAAACGGAGGTGTGTTCAAAGACCCTGCATTCAAGTCAGAAACGGAGATGTGTTCAAAGATCCTGCATTAAAGTTATAAACGGAGGTGTGTTCAAAGACCCTGCATTGAAGTCAGAAACTGAGGTGTGTTCAAATACCCTGCATTCAAGTTATAAACGGAGGTGTGTTCAAAGACCCTGCATTAAAGTTATAAACGGAGGTGTGTTCAAAGACCCTGCATTGAAGTCAGAAACGGAGGTGTGTTCAAAGACCCTGCATTCAAGTTAGAAACGGAGGTGTGTTCAAAGACCCTGCATTCAAGTTAGAAACAGAGGTGTGTTCAAAGACCCTGCATTAAAGTCAGAAACGGAGGTGTGTTCAAAGACCCTGCATTCAAGTTAGAAACGGAGGTGTATTCAAAGACCCTGCATTCAAGTTAGAAACGGAGGTGTGTTCAAAGACCCTGCATTCAAGTTAGAAACAGAGGTGTGTTCAAAGACCCTGCATTAAAGTCAGAAACAGATGTGTGTTCAAAGACCCTGCATTCAAGTTAGAAACAGAGGTGTGTTCAAAGACCCTGCATTCAAGTTAGAAACGGAGGTGTGTTCAAGGACCCTGCATTCAAGTCAGAAACGGCGGTGTGTTCAAAGACCCTGCATTCAAGTTAGAAACAGAGGTGTGTTCAAAGACTCTGCATTAAAGTTAGAAACGGAGGTGTTTTCAAAGACCCTGCATTCAAGTTAGAAACGGAGGTGTGTTCAAAGACCCTGCATTCAAGTTAGAAACAGAGGTGTGTTCAAAGACCCTGCTTTAAAGTCAGAAACGGAGGTGTGTTCAAAGACCCTGCATTCAAGTTAGAAACAGAGGTGTGTTCAAAGACCCTGCATTAAAGTCAGAAACGGAGGTGTGTTCAAAGACCCTGCATTCAAGTTAGAAACGGAGGTGTTTTCAAAGACCCTGCATTAAAGTTAGAAACGGAGGTGTGTTCAAAGGCCCTGCATTCAAGTTAGAAACGGAGGTGTGTTCAAAGACCCTGCATTCAAGTTAGAAACAGATGTGTGTTCAAAGACCCTGCATTCAAGTTAGAAACAGAGGTGTGTTCAAAGACCCTGCATTCAAGTTAGAAACGGAGGTGTGTTCAAGGACCCTGCATTCAAGTCAGAAACGGCGGTGTGTTCAAAGACCCTGCATTCAAGTTAGAAACAGAGGTGTGTTCAAAGACTCTGCATTAAAGTTAGAACCAGAGGTGTGTTCAAAGACCCTGCATTCAAGTTAGAAACAGAGGTGTGTTCAAAGACCCTGCATTAAAGTCAGAAACGGAGGTGTGTTCAAAGACCCTGCATGAAAGTTAGAAACAGAGGTGTGTACAAAGACCCTGCATTCAAGTCAGAAACGGAGGTGTGTTCAAAGACCCTGCATTCAAGTTAGAAACGGAGGTGTATTCAAAGACCCTGCATTCAAGTTAGAAACGGAGGTGTGTTCAAAGACCCTGCATTCAAGTTAGAAACAGAGGTGTGTTCAAAGACCCTGCATTAAAGTCAGAAACGGAGGTGTGTTCAAAGACCCTGCATTAAAGTTAGAAACGGAGGTGTTTTCAAAGACCCTGCATTAAAGTTAGAAACGGAGGTGTTTTCAAAGACCCTGCATTAAAGTTAGAAACGGAGGTGTGTTCAAAGACCCTGCATTCAAGTTAGAAACGGAGGTGTGTTCAAAGACCCTGCATTCAAGTTAGAAACAGAGGTGTGTTCAAAGACCCTGCTTTAAAGTCAGAAACGGAGGTGTGTTCAAAGACCCTGCATTCAAGTTAGAAACAGAGGTGTGTTCAAAGACCCTGCATTAAAGTCAGAAACGGAGGTGTGTTCAAAGACCCTGCATTAAAGTTAGAAACGGAGGTGTTTTCAAAGACCCTGCATTAAAGTTAGAAACGGAGGTGTGTTCAAAGGCCCTGCATTCAAGTTAGAAACGGAGGTGTGTTCAAAGACCCTGCATTCAAGTTAGAAACAGATGTGTGTTCAAAGACCCTGCATTCAAGTTAGAAACAGAGGTGTGTTCAAAGACCCTGCATTCAAGTTAGAAACGGAGGTGTGTTCAAGGACCCTGCATTCAAGTCAGAAACGGCGGTGTGTTCAAAGACCCTGCATTCAAGTTAGAAACAGAGGTGTGTTCAAAGACTCTGCATTAAAGTTAGAAACAGAGGTGTGTTCAAAGACCCTGCATTCAAGTTAGAAACAGAGGTGTGTTCAAAGACCCTGCATTAAAGTCAGAAACGGAGGTGTGTTCAAAGACCCTGCATTCAAGTTAGAAACAGAGGTGTGTTCAAAGACCCTGCATTCAAGTTAGAAACGGAGGTGTGTTCAAAGACCCTGCATTCAAGTTAGAAACAGAGGTGTGTTCAAAGACCCTGCATTAAAGTCAGAAACGGAGGTGTGTTCAAAGACCCTGCATTCAAGTTAGAAACTGAGGTGTGTTCAAAGACCCTGCATTCAAGTCAGAAACGGAGGTGTGTTCAAAGACTCTGCATGAAAGTTAGAAACGGAGGTGTGTACAAAGACCCTGCATTCAAGTCAGAAACGGAGGTGTGTTCAAAGACCCTGCATTCAAGTCAGAAACGGAGATGTGTTCAAAGATCCTGCATTAAAGTTATAAACGGAGGTGTGTTCAAAGACCCTGCATTGAAGTCAGAAACTGAGGTGTGTTCAAATACCCTGCATTCAAGTTATAAACGGAGGTGTGTTCAAAGACCCTGCATTAAAGTTATAAACGGAGGTGTGTTCAAAGACCCTGCATTGAAGTCAGAAACGGAGGTGTGTTCAAAGACCCTGCATTCAAGTTAGAAACGGAGGTGTGTTCAAAGACCCTGCATTCAAGTTAGAAACAGAGGTGTGTTCAAAGACCCTGCATTAAAGTCAGAAACGGAGGTGTGTTCAAAGACCCTGCATTCAAGTTAGAAACGGAGGTGTATTCAAAGACCCTGCATTCAAGTTAGAAACGGAGGTGTGTTCAAAGACCCTGCATTCAAGTTAGAAACAGAGGTGTGTTCAAAGACCCTGCATTAAAGTCAGAAACAGATGTGTGTTCAAAGACCCTGCATTCAAGTTAGAAACAGAGGTGTGTTCAAAGACCCTGCATTCAAGTTAGAAACGGAGGTGTGTTCAAGGACCCTGCATTCAAGTCAGAAACGGCGGTGTGTTCAAAGACCCTGCATTCAAGTTAGAAACAGAGGTGTGTTCAAAGACTCTGCATTAAAGTTAGAAACGGAGGTGTTTTCAAAGACCCTGCATTCAAGTTAGAAACGGAGGTGTGTTCAAAGACCCTGCATTCAAGTTAGAAACAGAGGTGTGTTCAAAGACCCTGCTTTAAAGTCAGAAACGGAGGTGTGTTCAAAGACCCTGCATTCAAGTTAGAAACAGAGGTGTGTTCAAAGACCCTGCATTAAAGTCAGAAACGGAGGTGTGTTCAAAGACCCTGCATTCAAGTTAGAAACGGAGGTGTTTTCAAAGACCCTGCATTAAAGTTAGAAACGGAGGTGTGTTCAAAGGCCCTGCATTCAAGTTAGAAACGGAGGTGTGTTCAAAGACCCTGCATTCAAGTTAGAAACAGATGTGTGTTCAAAGACCCTGCATTCAAGTTAGAAACAGAGGTGTGTTCAAAGACCCTGCATTCAAGTTAGAAACGGAGGTGTGTTCAAGGACCCTGCATTCAAGTCAGAAACGGCGGTGTGTTCAAAGACCCTGCATTCAAGTTAGAAACAGAGGTGTGTTCAAAGACTCTGCATTAAAGTTAGAACCAGAGGTGTGTTCAAAGACCCTGCATTCAAGTTAGAAACAGAGGTGTGTTCAAAGACCCTGCATTAAAGTCAGAAACGGAGGTGTGTTCAAAGACCCTGCATGAAAGTTAGAAACAGAGGTGTGTACAAAGACCCTGCATTCAAGTCAGAAACGGAGGTGTGTTCAAAGACCCTGCATTAAAGTCAGAAACGGAGGTGTGTTCAAAGACACTGCATTCAAGTTAGAAACTGAGGTGTGTTCAAAGACCCTGCATTCAAGTCAGAAACCGAGGTGTGTTCAAAGACCCTGCATGAAAGTTAGAAACGGAGGTGTGTACAAAGACCCTGCATTCAAGTCAGAAACGGAGGTGTGTTCAAAGACCCTGCATTAAAGTTAGAAACGGAGGTGTGTTTAAAGACCCTGCATTCAAGTTAGAAACAGAAGTGTGTTCAAAGACCCTGCATTAAAGTCAGAAACAGAGGTGTGTTCAAAGACTCTGCATTAAAGTCAGAAACAGAGGTGTGTTCAAAGACCCTGATTAAAGTTAGAAACAGAGGTGTGTTCAAAGACCCTGTATTAAAGTTAGAAACAGAGGTGTGTTCAAAGACCCTGCTTTAATGTCAGAAACAGAGGTGTGTTCAAAGACCCTGCTTTAATGTCAGAAACTGAGGTGTGTTCAAAGAACCTGTATTAAAGTTAGAAACAGAGGTGTGTTCAAAGACCCTGCATTAAAGTTAGAAACAGGTGTGTTCAAAGACCCTGCATTAAAGTTAGAAACAGAGGTGTGTTCAAAGACCCTGCATTTTAAAGATAGAAACAGAGGTGTGTTCAAAGACCCTGTATTAAAGTTAGAAACAGAGGTGTGTTCAAAGACCCTGCATTAAAGTTAGAAACAGAGGTGTGTTCAAAGACCCTGCATTAAAGTTAGAAACAGAGGTGTGTTCAAAGACCCCGCATCAAAGTCAGAAACAGAGGTGTGTTCAAAGACCCTGCATTAAAGTCGGAAACAGAGGTGTGTTCAAAGACCCTGTATTAAAGTTAGAAACAGAGGTGTGTTCAAAGACCCTGCTTTAAAGTCAGGAACAGAGGTGTCACTACTTTTTAAAGGCAGTGGTAGACTTAAGTTCCAGGAGATGCACTAATAGTAACAAAGTCATGAAAAACATATTCAAGTGATTAATGACAAGTTATATGATTTGTTTGATTTATATTTAAACTGTTTCTTTTATTTAAAACAAATAATAATAAGCTAAAGAAAATAAATAATTGAAACCAAATTATTTATGGGGCTTTATCTCGATATGTTAATGCCATATTTAAACAAATCAAAAACCTAATTGAGTCTTTTGTATGTGGTTTAAAAAGCTGCTTTTAACCAAAACCATGCAAAAATGACTTGTTTAGTGCTTGAAAACATAGCAAGTGTGAGCGTGTGAGGGGGGGCGTCGGGTTTAGGGTGGGATGGGGCCCCAGATTCTGGTGCTACGGCTCTGTTGATTAATATTGTTGAAACTTTTTACACTGAAAAACCATTTTGACACTTTTCATTTCCAAAACCAATACAATATATACATTATTTTTTAACCTTCAGGGCTCCTCTCGAGTTTGGTCCCGGGGACCCAGAAGGGTCTCAGTCATAAAAATGTAAAAATAAGTCATACATTTTTTTTTCTAATTGTCTTTTTTCATGCTTAAATCCGTAGATCAACTGTCGATATAAAGTTTTTGAAAATGTTCATGTTTGCCTTTTTGGTCAAAACCCCGTTTTTATGGCAAAAACACAAAAACAACTATTATTTCAAATATTTTATATATATAACAAAAAATATTTTTATTATTTAATATTTTTTTAAACCCCACTAAAAGAGCTCCATTCATTAAAGTGTTAAAAATACTGTAGTGTTTTCTTTTAACTTTCAACGCTTACATTTCGGGATCAACTTCGGATCTACCTGTCGATAAAACGCTTTTATTATTTTTTTAATATATTTTTTGTTTGTTTTATGCCATTTTAGTTGAATAAAATATGCAATATTTTCTCCAAGAAGTATTTTAAAGTGAAATGTTTGATGTGAAGTTCTTGGAGCCTTCAATATTTTATAACGACATTGATTTTGATTCATTATTATTTTTTGAGCATGTCAGCTTTGTGTTATTAGAGTCAACATTGCAAACTTTTTATCAACACATTTCACCTGTTGACTTTTTTAACTATACACATGTGCCGAGGGCCGTGAAAAAGTGAGCTGAGGGCCACACTGTAGAGAATGATGAACAACTGATCCTCAGCAGGAGGAAAAGGATTATTTGTACCTCGCAGCTCAAATAGAGTGGATGGGGACGTAATCAGGAAGAGTGACAAATGTTGTTTTTATTGGAGTTTAATGGGCTGCTGTCATGGCAGCAACATCATCCATTATCCTTAATGAAGGTCAAATAGTCAAGCATCAACACATCGCCCTCTCTAGTCTAAGCTTTGTGCTGTCAAGCTGCTGTATGTGTGTCTCTATACTGTATATATATATATATATATATATATATATATATATATATATATATATATATATATATATATATATATATATATATATATATAGACTTAGACTTAGATTTAGACTTCCTTTTTATTGTCATTGAAATTTGAACTTTACAGCACAGATAAGAACGAAATTTCGTTACATAAGCTCATGGTAGTGCAGGATAAAAAAGCAATAAGGTGCATATATAAATAAATAAATATATATAAATAATATATATAATATATATATATATGTATATATAAAATAAATAAATATATATAATATATATAAATAAATAAATAGATTACTGTACAGATAAATATATTGCACTTTTTCACATGCGTCCACGTTTATGGATGTATGTTATATTGTATGTGGTAGTATAATATAATATATATGTATATAGAATTTAGAATTTAGACTTTAATATATATCTTTGTATATAATATACAGTATTATATACTGTATATATAGTATAATATATATGTATATCTAACACATAGTTAAATATCTTTATGTATAATATACAGTATTTTATATATATATATATATACAATTCTGTAAATTATATATAAAGATATATATTAAACTCTATATTATATATACATATATATTATACTCTATATTATATATATATATTATACTGTATATTATATATAGATCTATATATATTATACTGTATACTATATATAGATCGATATTATGCTGTGTTTTATATATATACACTATACTGTATATTATTTATATAGATATATATTATACCGTATATATATATATATATATATATATATATATATATATATATATATATATATATATATATATATATATATATATATATATATCAGAATCAGAATCAGAATCAGAATCAGCTTTATTGTCATTACGCAAGGTAACGAGATTGAGGCCATTCCATACAGTGCGATGTGTGCATGCTAGAAAAACAATGTGCAAATATATAAAAATTTAAAAAATGTAGAAGTGCAATGAATATGGTGTGAAATGAATATATACATGAAAAAACAAAACAAAAACAGGGTGGTTGGTGGAATGGGTTATTGCACCGAAGAGAAGGCAGTTATGAGGGACAATGGGGCAGTCCGTTCAGGATGGTTATGGCCCTGGGGAAGAAGCTGTTCTTTAGCCTGTTTGTTTTGGTTTTAATGCACCTGTAGCGCTTCCCAGAGGGCAGCAGGTGGAACAGGTCAGAGCCAGGGTGGGTGCTGTCCTTGATGATGGCACTGGCTCTGTTGAGGCAGCGGGAGGTGTAGATGTCCGTCAGAGAGGGGAGAGGGCGGCCGATGATCTTCTGAGCCGTCTTGACCACTCTTTGCAGCCTCTCCCTGTCTGCTGCAGTGCAGCTGCCGTACCATACCGTAATACAGTAGGTCAGCAGGCTCTCGATGGATGAGCGGTAGAAGGTCAGCAGCAGGTCAGGCTTCAGGTTGTACTTCCCGAGGACTCTAAGGAAGTGTAGCCGCTGCTGAGCCTTCTTGATGATTGATGTGGTGTTGACTGTCCAGGAGAAGTCATTAGAGATGTGGACTCCAAGGTACCTGAAGGTGTGGACCCTCTCTACACGCTCGCCGTTGATGTAGAGGGGGGCAGGGTCGGTGCTGCTCCTCCTGAAGTCGACGATGATCTCTCTGGTCTTGCTGGTGTTGAGAGCGAGGTTGTTCTCCGAAGACCAGGCCGTCAGCTTCAGGACCTCCTCTCTGTAGGCAGCCTCGTCACCCCTGGAGATGAGCCCGACCACTGTGGTATCGTCGGCGAACTTGACGGTAAGGTTGTCACTGTGGGCCGGACTGCAGTCATGGGTGTAAAGGCAGTAGAGGAGGGAGCTCAGCACACAGCCCTGTGGGGAGCCGATGCTCAGCGTGCGGGAGGATGAGAGGTGCGGGCCAAGTCTCACATTCTGGGGTCGGTCCGTTAGGAAGTCCCTTATCCAGGCGTTTGTGAGAGGGGGGAGGCCAAGAGTGTCCAGTTTATTGCAGAGTCTGTCCGGGATTATTGTATTGAAGGCAGAGCTATAGTCCACAGAGAGCATCCGGACGTAGCTCTGCTGCTGCTCCAGGTGGTTCAGAGCAGAGTGGAGAGCAACAGCGATGGCGTCCTCTGTGGACCTGTTCGCCCGGTATGCGAACTGGTGGGGGTCGAAGTCTGGAGGGATATGGTCCTTGATGTGCTGGAGAACAAGTCGCTCGAAGCACTTCATGATTACCGGAGTGAGGGCCACTGGTCGGTAATCATTCAGGCTGGTGATGGGAGACTTCTTCGGCACCGGGATTATTGTAGATGACTTCAACCAGGATGGGATGACTGCCTGAGCCAGGGAGAGGTTGAAGATCCTGGTGAGGGGGGGAGCGAGCTGGTGGGCGCACGTCCTGAGCACCTTTCCAGGTACTCCGTCTGGTCCGGTAGCCTTCCTGGGGTTCACAGCCAGGAGCACTCGTCTGACACTGTGCTCCTGTACAGTGAGTGGAGTGGCGCCGGAGCCCGGTGGGGGCGGGGGCAGGGCTGGAGCAGATGAGTGTCGCTGGGGGGTTTCGAAACGGGCAAAGAAACAGTTAAGCTCCTCTGCCAGTGTCACACTCTGATCCGCAGTTGTCATATTGCAGCCTCTGAAGTTCGTGATGTCATGAATGCCCCGCCACACCTCCCGTGAGTTTTTGCTGGACAGATGGGACTCTATGCACCTCCTGTGGTCCGCCTTTGCTTTTTTAATCCCTCTCTTCAGGTCGGCTCTAGCAACACTGTACAGTGCCCTGTCCCCTGACCTGAAGGCTGCGTCGCGGGCCCTGAGGAGTGTGCGGACCTGGCTGGTCATCCAGGGTTTCTTGTTGGGGTAAACCCGGATGGTTTTTTCCACAGTCACATTCCCGATGCAGAACTTTATGTAGTCCAGCACCGTTCCTGTGGCTGTCTCCAGCTCCTGTTGTTGGAAGAGGTCCCAGTCTGTGTGTTGGAAGCAGTCCTGAAGTTTGGGGAGTGCATCGTCAGGCCAGGTCATAACAGTCTTTGTGATAGGCCTGGCCTGGCGTCTGATGGGGGTGTAGGTAGGAGAGAGCAGGAGGGAAAGATGGTCTGACTGTCCAAGCTGGGGGAGGGGTGTAGCTCTGTACGCGTGCTTTATGTTGGTATACACGTGGTCCAGGGTGTTCTTGCCCCTTGTAGAACACTTCACGTGCTGGTAGAACTTAGGGAGTACAGTCTTCAGATTGGCCTTATTAAAATCCCCTGCTATGATATGAACACCGTCGGGGTGGGCCCGCTGCTGTTCGTTGACGGTGTTCAGCAGAAGAGAGAGCGCTGTGTTTACTTTGGCGTCCGGTGGAATATACACAGCCGTGATGATAACAACAGACAGCTCTCTCGGGAGAAAAAAAGGCCGACATCTAACAGACATGTACTCCACGTCCGGGCAACAGTGCTGTTCAGTGATTGTTCCGTTGTTGCACCAGTTCTCATGCACGTAGATACAGAGCCCCCCTCCTCTGCTCTTACCGGAGTCCTTAGTTCTGTCCCGGCGGAGCAGAGTGCGTCCGGCTAGCTGCATGCTAGCATCGGGTATTTCCGGGTGAAGCCAGGTTTCGGTGATAATCATAGCACAACAGTCCCGAACATAGCGGTTTCCAGCAAGTTGTAACTCCAGGTCGTCCATCTTCTGTACAAGGGATCTGGCATTAGAGAGGAACAGGCTCGGTAGAGGTGGCTTGTGGGGTTGTTTCCTAAGCCTGAGCAAGACGCCGGACCTGCGGCCACGCTTCTGCTTCCTCTCCCTCCTCCGTCTGCGCCGTCTCCCAGACCCGACAACAAACCACGGAGAGCCCTGTGCTCTCGCTATGTCATCTGGGATGTTGTGCTCGTGGTGAAAGTCGCTCGAAACAGATATCTGGTGCGAGTTACCAATATCCAAGAGTGACTGGCGGGTGTACCGGGTGTTTGCAGTACAGGTGGTGCACAAAAGGAAAAAAAACATGAAGAAAAGAAGGAAGAAAGAGCACTGAAATGGAGAGCCGTAAGCCGCTGCGTCTGTGCGCGCCGCCATCTGTCAAATGCAGCGAGGAAGCGCCATATATATATATATATACATAAACACAGGATATATTATACTGTATATTATATATAGATGTATATCATACTGTATATTATATATAGATATATATTTTTTACTGTATATATATATATATATATATATTATACTGTATATTATATATATATATATATATATATGTATGTATATATATATATATATATATATATATATATATATATATATATATATATATATATATATATATATATATATATATATATATATATATATATACACACAGTATATTATACTGTATATTCCATCCATCCATCCATTTTCTACCGCTTATTCCCTTCGGGGTATATATAAATATATATATATAATACTGTATATTATATATATACATAATACTGTATATTATATATAGATGTATATTATACTGTATATTGTATACTGTATGCTGTAAACTCTACATTGTATACTGTATACAGCAGGTTCCAGATTACACTGCAGTAAACAATGACAGTATCTGAGTATTTAAGAGTACACTGTAGTAAACAATGAAAGTATACGAGTATTTAAGAGTACACTGCAGTAAACAATGACAGTATCTGAGTATTTAAGAGTACACTGTAGTAAACAATGACAGTATATGAGTATTTAAGAGTACACTGTAGTAAACAATGAAAGTATACGAGTATTTAAGAGTACACTGCAGTAAACAATGACAGTATATGAGTATTTAAGAGTACACTGTAGTAAACAATGAAAGTATACGAGTATTTAAGAGTACACTGTAGTAAACAAAATGGCCCCCACATGTTTTGATGTTTCAGTGTACAAAGTTTGGTCTCGGTGCACATTGATACACATGTCCATAGTATCAATATCAACAATATTAACTTGCAGGGGTGCAGCACCAGATTCTAGGGCCCCATCCCACCCTAAACCCAAAGCTCACACTTGCTATGTTTTCATGCACTAAAAAAGTAATTTTTGCATGGTTATGGTTAAAACCAGATTTTTAAAACACATATAAAAGACTAAATTAGGTTTTTGATTTGTTTAAATATGGCATTAAGATATCTAGATAGAGCCTCATAACGCATTTGTAGGGTGCAACAAGAGACAAGACATGGCAAAGACTACTTCCTGGCTAAGACATCACACCGTAAACAAAAACAAAAACAAAACAAAAAAATAAAAATAAAAATATATATCTATACTGTATATACTTGTATACTTTCATTGTTTAGTATAGTGTACTTCTTAAATACTCGTATATTCATTGTTTGCTGAAGTGTACTCTTAAATACTCGTATATGAGTATGTAAGAAGTACACTGTAGTAAACAATGAATATACCAATATGTAAGAAGTACACTGTAGTAAACAATGAATATACCAATATGTAAGAAGTACACTGTAGTAAACAATCAATACACGAATATGTAAGAAGTACACTGTAGTAAACAATGAATATACCAATATGTAAGAAGTACACTGTAGTAAACAATGAATATACCAATATGTAAGAAGTACACTGTAGTAAACAATCAATACGCGAATATGTAAGAAGTACACTGTAGTAAACAATGAATATACCAATATGTAAGAAGTACACTGTAGTAAACAATGAATATACCAATATGTAAGAAGTACACTGTAGTAAACAATGAATATACGAATATGTAAGAAGAAGTACACTGTCGTAAACAATGAATATACGAATATGTAAGAAGTACACTGTAGTAAATAATGAATATATGAATATGTAAGAAGTACACTGTAGTAAACAATGAATATACGAATATGTAAGAAGTACACTGTAGTAAACAATGAATATACAAATATGTAAGAAGTACACTGTAGTAAACAATGAATGTACCACTTTGTAAGAAGTACACTGTAGTAAACAATGAATATACAAATATGTAAGAAGTACACTGTAGTAAACAATGAATATACAAATATGTAAGAAGTACACTGTAGTAAACAATGAATATACAAATATGCAGAGGTGGGTAGAGTAGCCAGAAATTGTACTCAAGTAAGAGTACTGTTACTTTAGAGATTTATTACTCAAGTAAAAGTAATGAATAGTCACCCAAATATTTACTTGAGTAAAAGTAAAAAGTATGTTGTGAAAAAACTACTCAAGTACTGAGTAACTGATGAGTAACATACACACACATATCATATATATATATATATATATATATATATATACACATATATACACATACATTGATATATACAGTATATCATTTATATTTATTTATTTTGCCGTTTTTGTTTACATGTTAAAGGTGTTTTAATGAATATACATGCATGTTTAACACATATAGATTCCTTTCTTTCATGAAGACAAGAATATAAGTTGGTGTATTACCTGATTCTGATGACTTGCTTTGATTGTAATCAGACAGCAGTGCTTAACGTCCACGTTTTCAAATGCAGGAGAAAAAAAGTTCCTCCTTTCTGTCTAATACCACATGAAAGTGGTTGGTTTCTGGTATCTTATTTGTCCAGCTTCCATATTCGTTTTCACACACTTTACAAGAAATACATTGGCGGCAAATTCCGTAGCTTGCTAGCTTGTTTGCGCTGGCTTTCGGAGACTCTTATTTTGAAAGCGCAGGCGCGATGGAGCGGCACTTTTATTGTGAAGACAGGAACTGTACAGTCAGTCTTTAGGCTTGTGACGTGATGTACGTTTGAAATAAAAAAGTGTCTTTTTTCCTTCACACTTTTGATTGATTGATTGAAACTTGTATTAGTAGATTGCACAGTACAGTACATATTCCGTACAATTGACCACTAAATGGTAACACCCCAATAAGTTTTTCAACTTGTTTAAGTCAGGTCATGTGACCGCCTGGCTCTGTCTGATTGGTCCAACGTCACCAGTGACTGCATCTGATTGGTGGAACGGAGTCAAACGTCACTAGTGACTGCATTTTATTGGTGGAACGGAGTGAAACGTCACCAGTAAGGCAGGCACTTTGAAGGTCTGTCTGACAGACCAAAACAAAGAAAGCGTGCATTAACAGATCGATAAAAATTAGTAGCGAGTAGCGAGCTGAATGTAGATAAAAGTAGCGGAGTAAAAGTAGCGTTTCTTCTCTATAAATATACTCAAGTAAAAGTAAAAGTAAGTTGCATTAAAACTACTCTTAGAAGTACAATTTATCCCAAAAGTTACTCAAGTAGATGTAACGTAGTAAATGTAGCGCGTTACTACCCACCTCTGCAAATATGTAAGAAGTACACTGTAGTAAACAATGAATATACCAATATGTAAGAAGTACACTAGTAAACAATGAATATACCAATATTTAAGAAGTACACTGTAGTAAACAATGAATATACGAATATGTAAGAAGTACACTGTAGTAAACAATGAATATACCAATATGTAAGAAGTACACTGTAGTAAACAATGAATATACCAATATGTAAGAAGTACACTGTAGTAAACAATGAATATACCAATATTTAAGAAGTACACTGTAGTAAACAATGAATATACCAATATGTAAGAAGTACACTGTAGTAAACAATGAATATACAAATATGTAAGAAGTACACTGTAGTAAACAATGAATATACCAATATGTAAGAAGTACACTGTAGTAAACAATGAATATACCAATATGTAAGAAGTACACTGTAGTAAACAATGAATATACCAATATGTAAGAAGTACACTGTAGTAATCAATGAATATACGAATATGTAAGAAGTACACTGTAGTAATCAATGAATATACCAATATTTAAGAAGTACACTGCAGTAAACAATTAATATACAAATATGTAAGAAGTCCTGACTGTTGTTGCCAAACAGCAGCTCAGAGTACCCACCCTTTTTGGATTCACTCGAGGGAGTACTTGAGAGTGCTCCCCCGGGTGATTCCCTCGTTCTACTGGGGGACTTCAACGCTCATATTGGCAACGACAGTGAAACCTGGAGAGGCGTGATTGGGAAGAATGGCCGCCCGGATCTGAACCCAAGTGGTGTTTTGTTATTGGACTTTTGTGCCCGTCACGGATTGTCCATAACGAACACCATGTTCAAGCATAAGGGTGTCCATATGTGCACTTGGCACCAGGACACCCTAGGCCGCAGTTCTATGATCGACTTTGTAGTTGTGTCATCGGATTTGCGGCCTCATGTTTTGGACACTCGGGTGAAGAGAGGGGCGGAGCTTTCTACCGATCACCACCTGGTGGTAAGTTGGCTGCGATGGTGGGGGAGGATGCCGGACAGACCTGGCAGGCCCAAACGCATTGTGAGGGTTTGCTGGGAACGTCTGGCAGAGTCTCCTGTCAGAGAGAGTTTCAATTCCCACCTCCGGAAGAACTTTGAACATGTCACGAGGGAGGTGCTGGACATTGAGTCCGAGTGGACCATGTTCCGCACCTCTATTGTCGAGGCGGCTGATTGGAGCTGTGGCCGCAGGGTAGTTGGTGCCTGTCGTGGCGGTAATCCTAGAACCCGTTGGTGGACACCGGCGGTGAGGGATGCCGTCAAGCTGAAGAAGGAGTCCTATCGGGTTCTTTTGGCTCATGGGACTCCTGAGGCAGCGGACAGGTACCGACAGGCCAAGCGGTGTGCGGCTTCAGCGGTCGCGGAGGCAAAAACTCGGACATGGGAGGAGTTCGGGGAAGCCATGGAAAACGACTTCCGGACGGCTTCGAAGCGATTCTGGACCACCATCCACCGCCTCAGGAAGGGGAAGCAGTGCTCTACCAACACCGTGTATGGTGCGGATGGTGTTCTGCTGACCTCGACTGCGGAAGTTGTGGATCGGTGGAGGGAATACTTCGAAGACCTCCTCAATCCCACCAACACGTCTTCCTATGAGGAAGCAGTGCCTGAGGAATCTGTGGTGGGCTCTCCTATTTCTGGGGCTGAGGTTGCTGAGGTAGTTAAAAAGCTCCTCGGTGGCAAGGCCCCGGGGGTGGATGAGATCCGCCCGGAGTTCCTTAAGGCTCTGGATGCTGTAGGGCTGTCTTGGTTGACAAGACTCTGCAGCATCGCGTGGACATCGGGGGCAGTACCTCTGGATTGGCAGACCAGGGTGGTGGTTCCTCTCTTTAAAAAGGGGAACCGGAGGGTGTGTTCTAACTATCCTGGGATCACACTCCTCAGCCATCCCGGTAAGGTCTATTCAGGTGTACTGGAGAGGAGGCTACGCCGGATAGTCGAACCTCGGATTCAGGAGGAACAGTGTGGTTTTCGTCCTGGTCGTGGAACTGTGGACCAGCTCTGTACTCTCGGCAGGGTCCTTGAGGGTGCATGGGAGTTTGCCCAACCAGTCTACATGTGCTTTGTGGACTTGGAGAAGGCATTCGACCGTGTCCCTCGGGAAGTCCTGTGGGGAGTGCTCAGAGAGTATGGGGTTTCGGACTGTCTGATTGTGGCGGTCCGCTCCCTGTATGATCAGTGTCAGAGCTTGGTTCGCATTGCCGGCAGTAAGTCGGACACGTTTCCGGTGAGGGTTGGACTCCGCCAAGGCTGCCCTTTGTCACCGATTCTGTTCATAACTTTTATGGACAGAATTTCTAGGCGCAGTCAAGGCGTTGAGGGGATCCGGTTTGGTGGCTGCAGGATTAGGTCTCTGCTTTTTGCAGATGATTTGGTCCTGATGGCTTCATCTGGCCAGGATCTTCAGCTCTCACTGGATCGGTTCGCAGCTGAGTGTGAAGCGACTGGGATGAGAATCAGCACCTCCAAGTCCGAGTCCATGGTTCTCGCCAGGAAAAGGGTGGAGTGCCATCTCCGGGTTGGGGAGGAGATCTTGCCCCAAGTGGAGGAGTTCAAGTACCTTGGAGTCTTGTTCACGAGTGAGGGAAGAGTGGATCGTGAGATCGACAGGCGGATCGGTGCGGCGTCTTCAGTAATGCGGACGCTGTATCGATCCGCTGTGGTGAAGAAGGAGCTGAGCCGGAAGGCAAAGCTCTCAATTTACCGGTCGATCTACGTTCCCATCCTCACCTATGGTCATGAGCTTTGGGTTATGACCGAAAGGACAAGATCACGGGTACAAGCGGCCGAAATGAGTTTCCTCCGCCGGGTGGCGGGGCTCTCCCTTAGAGATAGGGTGAGAAGCTCTGTCATCCGGGGGGAGCTCAAAGTAAAGCCGCTGCTCCTCCTCATCGAGAGGAGCCAGATGAGGTGGTTCGGGCATCTGGTCAGGATGCCACCCGAGCGCCTCCCTAAGGAGGTGTTTAGGGCATGTCCGACCGGTAGGAGGCCACGAGGAAGACCCAGGACACGTTGGGAAGACTATGTCTCCCGGCTGGCCTGGGAACGCCTCGGGATCCCCCGGGAGGAGCTGGACGAAGTGGCTGGGGAGAGGGAAGTCTGGGCTTCCCTGCTTAGGCTGCTGCCCCCGCGACCCGACCTCGGATAAGCGGAAGAAGATGGATGGATGGATGGATGGAATATGTAAGAAGTACACTGCAGTAAACAATGAATATACCAATATTTAAGAAGTACACTGTAGTAAACAATGAATATACCAATATGTAAGAAGTACACTGTAGTAAACAATGAATATACCAATATTTAAGAAGTACACTGTAGTAAACAATGAATATACCAATATGTAAGAAGTACACTGTAGTAAACAATGAATATACCAATATGTAAGAAGTACACTGTAGTAAACAATGAATATACCAATATGTAAGAAGTACACTGTAGTAATCAATGAATATACGAATATGTAAGAAGTACACTGTAGTAAACAATGAATATACCAATATTTAAGAAGTACACTGCAGTAAACAGTTAATATACAAATATGTAAGAAGTACACTGCAGTAAACAATGAATATACCAATATTTAAGAAGTACACTGTAGTAAACAATGAATATACCAATATGTAAGAAGTACACTGTAGTAAACAATGAATATACCAATATGTAAGAAGTACACTGTAGTAATCAATGAATATACCAATATGTAAGAAGTACACTGTAGTAAACAATGAATATACCAATATTTAAGAAGTACACTGCAGTAAACAATTAATATACAAATATGTAAGAAGTACACTGCAGTAAACAATGAATATACCAATATTTAAGAAGTACACTGTAGTAAACAATGAATATACCAATATGTAAGAAGTACACTGTAGTAAACAATGAATATACCAATATTTAAGAAGTACACTGTAGTAAACAATGAATATACCAATATGTAAGAAGTACACTGTAGTAAACAATGAATATACCAATATGTAAGAAGTACACTGTAGTAAACAATGAATATACCAATATTTAAGAAGTACACTGTAGTAAACAATGAATATACCAATATTTAAGAAGTACACTGTAGTAAACAATGAATATACCAATATTTAAGAAGTACACTGTAGTAAATAATGGTGTTTTCAAGGCGCTGCCAGTTTGAGCAGACCTCAGATCAGCAGGAACTTTGTTCCACAGGTGAGGAGCATAATAATCTGCGGCCTGGGTATCAATACCGCTACACAACGGTACCAATATTTGGTACTTTTGTGTGTGTAAATGTGTGAATAAATGTTCATTGTTTAATAGTAAAATAGCATTTTTATTTAGCATTTAACACGTTGAATAACTGTCTTGTACAGTTGTTCACTTCTGAGTCTATATTCATATAGTACCGGTAGTATTATATATCTTGTTTTTTTATTTTATTTTTTATTTTTTACGGTGTGTTGTCTTAGCCAGGAAGTAGTCTTTGCCATGAAGCCAGTCTTGTCTCTTGTTGCACCCTAAAAAGTGTTAGTACTGTAAATATTGTACTTATTACACATCAGCTGTTTGATTGTAACGTGCATCTTGGTTGTAATTTCCATTATCAAATTTGGAGGTGTTGAAATGGCCATGTAAAATTGCTAATGCTAATCAGTAGCATGCACAGGGCATATGCAACGTAAGTAAGCATTTAGCACATATCGAAAAATGTATCCTTTTCTGTTCTTATTTACTGTATGAAAAATACTACATTTTATTACATGGGAAATACTTTTTATTGCATGGAAAATACTTCTATTTATTACACAGGAAAAATACTACAATTCATGATATGTACAATACTACTTTTTATTATATGAAAATTAATACTTTTTATTATCTGGAAAATACTACTTTTTATCATATGGAAATGACTACTTTTTGTTATATGGAAATTACTACTATTTATTATATGGAAAATACCCCTTTTTATGATGTGGAAAATAATACGTTTTATTTTACGGAAAATATGACTTTATTATAATGGAATAACCACTTTTTGATGTATGGAAAATACTACTATTTATTATCTGAAAAAAATATTACTATTTACATGGATACTACAACATTTTTGCATGGTTTTCTAATGTATCATGCAAATGATCAATGAAAAATTAACAAAAAAGTAGAAAATATTGATGTAGAGTATGATGATTGTATAGCAGTTTTTGTGTGTGTACACACACATTTAGGGTACTAAATGAAAATAATTAACTCATTTATAGTTTGGAATTAGCTCTTTGATTCTGTGCCAGCTTGCTAGTAAATATGACATGGCCCCCCCCACTACAAAATGACAATGATGTACCTGTGTCGGACTTTTCCATTGATGCCAGTGTGAGCCCCTGGGGGCCTACAGGGGATGGACGGGGGCCTCTGAGAAAACGGGGTGGGTTTTAATCCCTCAGGTCCAATGAAAAGTGCCGAGTCGGCTTATTTGGGTTGACGGGTCATTGTCAGCGGTCAAAAGCAGGAATGCAACGGGCCATGGCGGCGACGTAAGTGCTGAGTACTGCATCGGTTACTACTGCATCCAGCTGTGAGCTTGCTCAGGACTACAAATACACCCGTATGGTTTTTTTTAGGGCCGATACCGACACCGATTATTAGTAGTCGAATAGGCCGATAAGTGATATTTGGAAGTGATTTTCACTTGCAGTAAAAGTTATTTAAACATGAATATTATATGTCAGAGAACATCTGGATCATATGTATGTATAAATACATAAATATACCGTATATGCATATATATATTTATATATAAACTGGTATAGGCTCCAGCACCCCCGCAACCCAGAGAGGGACAAGCGGTAGAGAATGGATGGATATATATATATATATATATATATATATATATATATATATATATATATATATATATATATATATATTAGGGATGTCCCGATCCAGGTTTTTGCACTTCCGATCCGATACCGATATTGTTTTTGCACTTCCGATCCGATACCGATACTGACCGATACCGATACTGACCGATACTGGCCTATCCGAGCATGTATTAAAGTTTAAAGTTATTTAGCCTACTTAGTTGTCAGAATCATGTTGAAAAGGGTTTTAGTACTCTTGATAACAACTAGCCAGCTGAATTAGGGGTGTTTGAATAATACACAATGGTTGGTAACAAGAAACTGACCTGTTTATTCAAGGATAAACACAAAATAGACAAAATTATACATGACAAACAGAAATGGCATCATTGAACTAGGACTGGGCGATATGGCCTTTTTTTAATATTGAGATATTTTAAGGTCACATTGCGATACACGATATATATCTCGATATTTTGCCTTAGCCTTGAATGAACACTTGATGCATATAATCACAGCAGTATGATGATTCTATGTGTTTTGATTGATTGATTGAGACTTTTATTAGTAGGTTGCACAGTGAAGTACATATTCCGTACAATTGACCACTAAATGGTAACACCCCAATAAGTTTTTCAACTTGTTTAAGTCGGGGTCCACTTAAATTGATTCATGATACAGATATATACTATCAGATATATACTATCATCATAATACAGTCATCACACAAGATAATCACATTGAATTATTTATAATCCGGGGTGTGGAGGGGGGCGCCGGATGTAAGTGTCAAAAAGACAGCCAAAAGAGTTTGATATGAGAATAAATCTAAAGTTAAAATATAGGGTAGAAATGCACCCATTTGCAGGAAATGTAGTCTTGATTTTCACATTTTTCTTTCAAGGCTTGCATGTCTACATTAAAACATTCTTCTTCATACTGCATTAATATATGCTACTTTTAAACTTTCATGCAGAGAAGGAAATCACAACTAAAAAAATCACTAATTTTTTCATACGGTGGAAATTTTTGCCTCTGCATTTTGATGGTGTGGACGTGTGGCACCGAATGGAGATAAGTGTCTCGACAGACATTACAATATTTGAACAATGATGACGAAAACTGTTTTCTCTGTCGTGTCCGTGTGTCGAAAATTGTTATGCGCTTATTTTTTTATTTGATTTTGTGCGTGGCATAGATTTGCCGTGCGCAGAGGACGCTCGAGCAGTGCGAGTGCGCAATTGCGCAGGCGCGCACCTTAGAGGAAACGATGGTCACACGGCTGCGCTAGCATCACAGCTAACGTTAGCCATGCTGCTACCTCTCTGCTCGGGGAGGACGTATACGTATGTGACGTATGACGTGACAGTATGTGACGTGTGTAAGAAGGTGCACTTGCTGTGAGAGGGAGACACAGGAAAGAGTGAGAAGAGCCTGTCGTGTAATGCCAGCAGCTAAAAGCAACTGCGTGGGAATCCACAGACCTGTGGATGTGTTGAAGGTGTGCTGGAAAATGCGGAACGGAAATTGGGGCGCAGCAGAAAAGTGGAATGTATTATTTAAATCGGTGCGTTGGAAAACACGGACCAAAGTTTGTTTTTCTAAACTGGATCTGGATCGGCATTTTCCCATGCCTTGCCGATACGCATTTTTTGGCAATTATCGGCGGCCGATCCGATCCAAATATCGGATCGGGACATCCCTAATATATATATATATATATATATATAGTAGTAGTAGAAACCCTACGGACGGTTTTACTTCCGGTTCAAGGCAATAAAACAGGAAGTACATTTACAACCGGCAGCACATGCAGTGAGCAAACTCGTCCAAAAGATGGCGCCATGTCACAAACAATAACACACCTTTTCAGTGTGTCTGCTTGGGTTTAATGAAAACTATTGAACACAAAACTTATGGTTGTTAGCAAAGAAAAATCCATAAATTAGCTGCAGGGTTCAAAAGCGCAGGAACAAAGTAGCGGCTTATAGTCCGGAATTCACGGTAATGAGGATGTTGGCAAAATGCAGCTAATGTGTTTTTTTGTATTTGCGCGTTTCAGACATGAATGTGTTTGGCATGATGATAATATGAACATTTAAAGACATGAAATTGCATGTTTCTGTCAGGACAATCAATACAATGACACACTATTGTTGCTCACATGTCCACGTCCTTTCATGTCACGGATAACAGCTCAAACTCAAAGTCCGAGGGCCAGATCTGGCCTGCCACTTCATTTCATTTGGCCTGCCACTTCATTTCATCTGTCCTGTCACTTCATTTTATGTGGCCCGCCACATAATTTAGGTGGCCCGCCACATAATTTAGGTGACGCGCAACATCATTTTATGTGGCCCGTCGTGTCATTTATGTAGGCCGCAAATATCTTTTATGTCGCCTGCAATATCATTTATATGGCCCGCCATATCATTTATTTGGCCCACCGTGTCATTTATGTGGCCCGTCATGTCATTTATGTGGTCTGCCATTTCATTTATGTGGCCCGCCATGTCATTTATGTGGCCCGCCATGTTATTTATGTGACCCACCATATCATTTATTTGGCCCACCATATCATTTATGTGGCCTGTCATATCATTTATGTGGCCTGGCATGTTATTTAGGTGGCCCGCCATGTCATTTATGTGGTCTGCCATATCATTTATGTGGCCTGGCATGTCATGTATGTGGCCTGGCATGTTATTTATGTGGCCCACCATGGCATTTATGTGGTCTGCCATATCATTTATGTGGCCTGCCATATCATTTATGTGGCCTACCATGTCATTTATGTGGCCTGGCATGGTATTTTGTGGCCCTCCATGTCATTTATGTGGCCTGCCATGTCATTTAAGTGGCCTGGCATGTTATTTTGTGGCCCACCATTTCATTTATGTGGCCCACCATGTCATTTATGTGGCCTGCCATATCATTTATGTGGCCTGGCATGTTATTTATGTGGCCCGCCATGTCATTTATGTGGCCCACCATGTCATTTATGTGGTCTGCCATTTCATTTACGTGGCCCGCCATGTCATTTATGTGGCCTGCTATATCATTTATGTGGCCTGGCATGTTATTTATGTGGCCCACCATTTCATTTGTGGCCCGCCATGTCATTTATGTGACCCGCCATATCATTTATTTGGCCCACCATGTCATTTATGTGGTCTGCCATATCATTTATGTGGCCCGCAATATCATTTATGTGGCCTGCCATATCATTTAAGTGGCCTGGCATATTATTTATGTGACCTACCATTTCATTTATATGGCCTGCTATGTTATTTATGTAGCCCGCCATGTTATTTATGTGGCCCGCCATGTCATTTACAGTGGACTGGCATGTTATTTATGTGGCCCGCCATTTCAGTAAGTGGCCTGCAATATTATTTATGTGACCTGTCACATAAGTTTATGTGGCCCGACATTTCATTTAGGTGGCCCGCCATGTTATTTACGTGGCCCGCCATGTCAGTTATGTGGCCTTACCATATCATTTATGAGGCCCGCCATATCATTTATTTGGCCTGCCATCTCATTTGTACCGGGCTTTGTACCGAGGATGTCGTTGTGGCTTGTGCAGCCCTTTGAGACACTTGTGATTTAGGGCTATATAAATAAAGATTGATTGATTGATTGATTGATTTAATTTGGCCCGCCATGTCATTTATGTGGCCCGCCATATCATTTATGTGGCCCGCCATGTCATTATGTGGCCCGCCATATCACTTATGTAGCCTGCCATATTATTTATGTGGCCCGCTATGTCATTTATTTGGCCTGCCATCTCATTTAAATTGGCCCGCCATGTCATTAAGTGGCCTAGCATGTTATTTATGTGGCCCACCATATCATTTATGTGGCCTGCCATGTTATTTATGTAGCCCGCCACGTTATTTATCTGGCCCGCTATTTCATTTATGTGGACTGCCATGTTATTTAAGTGGCCCGCCATTTAATTTATGTGGCCCGCCACATAATCTATATGGCCTGCCACATAATTTTATGTGGCCAGTCATGTCATTTAAGTGGCCCGCCATGTCAGTTATGTGGCCTCCCATATCATTATGAGGCCTGCCATATCATTTAAACTGACCCGCCATGTTATTTATATGGCCCGCCATATTATTTTTGTGGCCTGCCATGTCAGTTATGTGGCCTCCCATATCATTTATGAGGCCCACCATATCATTTATGTGGCCTGCCATATCATTTAAACTGGCCCGCCATATTATTTATGTAGCCCGCAACGTTATTTATGTGTCCCGCCATATCATTTACATTGGCCTGGCATGTTATTTATGTGGCCCGCTATTTTATTTAAGTGGCCTGCCATGTTATTTATGTGGCCCGCCATTTCATTTATGTGGCCTGCCATATAATCTACGTGGCCTGCCACATAATTTTATGTGGCCCGTCATGTCATTTACTTGGCCCGCCATGTCATTTATGTGGCCTCCCATATCATTTATGAGGCCTGACATTTCATTTAATTTGGCCCGCCATGCTATTTATGTGGCCCGCCATATCATTTACGTGGCCCGCCATTTCAATTATGTGGCCTGCCATCTTATTTATGTGGCCTGCCATTTCATTTATGTTGCCCGCCATATTATTTATCTGGCCCGCTATTTCATTTATGTGGACTGCCATGTTATTTAAGTGGCCCGCCATTTAATTTACGTGGCCCGCCACATAATCTATATGGCCTGCCACATAATTTTATGTGGCCCGTCATGTCATTTATGTGGCCCGCCATGTCAGTTATGTGGCCTCCCATATCATTATGAGGCCTGCCATCTCATTTAAACTGACCCGCCATGTTATTTATATGACCCGCCATATCATTTATGTGGCCTGCCATGTCAGTTATGTGGCCTCCCATATCATTTATGAGGCCCGTCATATCATTTATGTGGCCTGCCATATCATTTAAACTGGCCCGCCATATTATTTATGTAGCCCGCAACGTTATTTATGTGTCCCGCCATATCATTTACATTGGCCTGGCATGTTATTTATGTGGCCCGCTATTTTATTTAAGTGGCCTGCCATGTTATTTATGTGGCCCGCCATTTAATTTATGTGGCCTGCCATATAATCTATGTGGCCTGCCACATAATTTTATGTGGCCCGTCATGTCATTTACTTGGCCCGCCATGTCAGTTATGTGGCCTCCCATATCATTTATGAGGCCTGCCATTTCATTTAATTTGGCCCGCCATGCTATTTATGTGGCCCGCCATATCATTTATGTGGCCCGCCATTTCAATTATGTGGCCTGCCATTTTATTTATGTGGCCTGCCATGTCATTTATGTTGCCCGCCATGTTATTAAAGTGGCCCGCCATGTCATTTATGTGGCCCGCCATATCATTTAAGTGGCCCGCCATGTCATTTAAGTGGGCTGCCATTTCATTTATGTGGCCCGCCATGTCATTGATGTGGCCCGCCATATTATTATTGTGGCCCGCCATATTATTATTGTGGCCCGCCATATCATTTATGTGGCTTGCCACATAATTAATGTGGCCTGCCATGTTATTTATGTGGCCCGCCACATCATTTTATGTGGCCCGTCATGTCATTTATGTGGCCCACTATGTCATTTACTTGGCCTGCCATCTCATTCAATTTGGCCCGCCATGTCATTAAGTGGCCTGGCATGTTATTTATGTGGCCCACCATTTCATTTACGTGGCCTGCCATGTTATTTATGTAGCCCTCCACATTATTTACGTGGCCCGCCATGTCATTTAATTTGGCCTGGCATGTTATTTAGGTGGCCCGCCATTTCGTTTATGCGGCCTGCCATGTTATTTATGTGGCCCGCCATTTCATTTACGTGGCCCGCCATGTCAGTTATGTGGCCTCCCATATCATTTATGAGGCCTGCCATATCATTTACGTGGCCTGTCATTTCATTTAAAGTGGCCCGCCATGTTATTTATGTGGCCCGCCATCTCATTTAAGTGGCCCGCCATCTCATTTAAGTGGTCTGCCATATCATTTATATGGCCCACTATGTCATTTATGTGGCCTGCCATCTCATTTAAACTGACCCGCCATGTCATTAAGTGGCCTGGCATGTTATTTATGTGGCCCACCATTTCATTTATGTAGCCTGCCATAATATTTATGTAGCCCGCCACGTTATTTACGTGGCCAGCCATATCATTTACAGTGGCCTGGCATGTTATTTATGTGGCCCGCCATTTCATTTATGCGGCCTGCCATGTTATTTATGTGGCCCGCCATTTCATTTATGTGGCCCGCCACATAATTTTATGTGGCCCGCCATGTCAGTTATGTGGCCTCAATCTCATTTATGAGGCCCGCCGTATCATTTATGTGGCCTGCCATCTCATTTATGAGGCCCGCCATGTTATTTATGTGGCCCGCCATGTCATTTATGTGGCCTGCCATGTTATTTATGTGGCCCGCCATATCATTTATGTGGCCCGCCACATAATTAAAGTGGCCCGTCACATCATTTTACATGGCCCGTCATTTCATTAATGTGGCCCGCGATGTCCTTTACTTGATGTGTATGACATGTATTTGGTCCAGACAGTGACTAAGTGAATGACAAAGCATGATTGTTCCAAGTGAGGCTGCAGATTATTACTATGATTATGTTGATGATTATTACCACATTACAAAGTAACTTTTACTCTCAGGTGCTATTATTAGAAGAGGTTTATATTTACCTGTGCAGCCCAGCTCTTATGCACTCCTACTTTCTCCCTTTTCTTGAAAATAGTCTAAATGAAGAATAAAACATTAGCATTAGCTAATGTTTTAGTGGATCTAACATAATAGTGTGAGAGTCCGGTTCATAGTGGATCTAACATAATAGTGTGAGAGTCCACTCTATAGTGGATCTAGTTAATAGTGTGAGAGTCCAGTCCATAGTGGATCTAAGATAATAGTGTGAGAATCCAGTCCATAGTGGATCTAACATAATAGTGAGAGAGTCCAGTCCATACTGGATCTCGCATAATAGTGTGAGAGTCCAGTCCATAGTGGATCTAGCATAATAGTGTGAGAGTCCAGTCCATAGTGGATTTAACATAATAGCGTGAGAGTCCAGTCCATAGTGGATCTAGTTAATAGTGTGAGAGTCCACTCCATAGTGGATCTCGTTAATAGTGTGAGAGTCCAGTCCATAGTGAATCTAACATAATAGTGTGAGAGTCCAGTCCATAGTGGATCTAACATAATAGTGAGAGAGTCCAGTCCATAGTGGATCTAACATAATAGTGAGAGAGTCCAGTCCATAGTGGATCTAACATAATAGTGTGAGAGTCCACTCTATAGTGGATCTAGTTAATAGTGTGAGAGTCCAGTCCATAGTGGATCTAAGATAATAGTGTGAGAATCCAGTCCATAGTGGATCTAACATAATAGTGAGAGAGTCCAGTCCATACTGGATCTCGCATAATAGTGTGAGAGTCCAGTCCATAGTGGATCTAGCATAATAGTGTGAGAGTCCAGTCCATAGTGGATTTAACATAATAGCGTGAGAGTCCAGTCCATAGTGGATCTAGTTAATAGTGTGAGAGTCCACTCCATAGTGGATCTCGTTAATAGTGTGAGAGTCCAGTCCATAGTGAATCTAACATAATAGTGTGAGAGTCCAGTCCATAGTGGATCTAACATAATAGTGAGAGAGTCCAGTCCATAGTGGATCTAACATAATAGTGTGAGAGTCCAGTCCATAGTGGATCTAACATAATAGTGAGAGAGTCCAGTCCATAGTGGATCTAACATAATAGTGTGAGAGTCCACTCTATAGTGGATCTAGTTAATAGTGTGAGAGTCCAGTCCATAGTGGATCTAAGATAATAGTGTGAGAATCCAGTCCATAGTGGATCTAACATAATAGTGAGAGAGTCCAGTCCATACTGGATCTCGCATAATAGTGTGAGAGTCCAGTCCATAGTGGATCTAGCATAATAGTGTGAGAGTCCAGTCCATAGTGGATTTAACATAATAGCGTGAGAGTCCAGTCCATAGTGGATCTAGTTAATAGTGTGAGAGTCCACTCCATAGTGGATCTCGTTAATAGTGTGAGAGTCCAGTCCATAGTGAATCTAACATAATAGTGTGAGAGTCCAGTCCATAGTGGATCTAATATAATAGTGAGAGAGTCCAGTCCATAGTGAATCTAACATAATAGTGTGAGAGTCCAGTCCATAGTGGATCTAACATAATAGTGAGAGAGTCCAGTCCATAGTGAATCTAACATAATAGTGTGAGAGTCCAGTCCATAGTGGATCTAACATAATAGTGAGAGAGTCCAGTCCATAGTGGGGCCAGCAGGACATCATCTTGAGTGGAGACAAGTCAGCAGTGCAGAGATGTCCCCAACTGATGCACAGATGAGTGGTCCACCCTGGGTCCCGACTTTGAACAGCTAGCGCTTCATCTGTGGTCACCTAATAACCTCTCCACGCAGGAGAGGGGGGCAGAGGACAAAAGAGACGGCAGATCAACTGGTCTAAAAGGGGGGTCTATTTAAAGGCTAGAGTATACAAATGAGTTTTAAGATGGGACTTAAATGCTCCTACTGAAGTAGCATCTCTAACTGTTACCGGTAGAACATTCCGGAGTAAAGGAGCCCAAATAGAAAACACTCTACAGCCCGCAGACTTTGTATTTTCTTGTTTTTTTTAGATGATATTTATGATTGTTTTAGATTATATTTATTCTTGTTTTAGATTATATTTATTTATCTTTTATATGGTAATTATAATTGTTTTGGATGATATTTATGATTGTTTAAAATTATATTTATGATTGTTTTAGATTATATTCATTCTTTGTTATTGTTTTAGATTATATTTATGGTTTTTAGATGATATTTATGATTGTTTTAGATAATATTTATGTTTTTTTTAGAATATATTTATGATTGTTTTAAATTATATTTATGATTGTTTTAGATTATATTTATGATTGTTTTAGATTATATTTACTATTGTTTTAGATTATATATATCGTTTTTTAGATGATATTTATGATTGTTTAAGTGGATATTTATGATTGTTTAAGTGGATATTTATGATTGTTTTAGATTATATTTATATTACTTTAGATTATTTTATTATTGTTTAAGATTATATTTCTTATTGTTTTAGTATGATTGTTTTAGATTACATTAATTATTGTTTTAGATTATATTTATCATTGTTTTAGAGTATATTTATTATTGCTTTAGATTATATTTATTATTTTTTTAGATGATATTTATGATTGATTTAGATTATATTTATTATTGTTTTAAATGATATTCATGATTGTTTTAGATGATTAAGATAATATTTATTATTGTTTTCGATTATATTTATTATTGTTTTAGACTATATTTATTATTTCTTTTGATAATATTTATTATTGTTTTAGATTATATTCTTGATTGTTTAAAATGATATTTATTCTTGTTTTACATTATATTGATTCTTGTTTTAGATGGTATTTGTTATTGTTTTAGATTATATTTATGGTTCTTAGATGATATATTTATGATTGTTTTAAATTAGATTTATGATTGTTTTAAATCATATTTGTTATTGTTTTAGATAATATTTATTATTGTTTTAGATTATATTTATGATTGTTTTAGACGATGATTATAATTGTTTTAGATTATATTTATGATTGTTTTAGACGATGATTATAATTGTTTTAGATTATATTTATGATTGTTTTATATTATATAAATGATTGTATTAGATAATATTTATTAGTTTTAGATCATATTGTTTTTGATTATATTTATTATTAATTACGATTATATATTATTTTAGATGATATTTATTATTATTTTAGATGATAACAGTATCTACATACATTATATCCACAGCATAAAGTCTGTGTCCACAGCAAACATCTGATAACACCCTGCCGAGTCAGCACATTGTCTGCCACACGAGACGGGCAGGATGGCAACCGGAGGAGACAGCGCCTCACAAATCTCTGAGTCATCGCCTGGCGTCCTTTTGATTGCTAAGCAGACCCCACACCCCACCCCCATCCCAATGGCGCCTCTTCTGGTGTTGTTTAGTCGCAAGCAGTGAAAGAAAGCTTGTCAGGTTCATAACCAGGCATGACTTGGGAGCTCTGCACGACGAGTGCTGATTGATTGATTGACTGCAATGCTAATAAGACAGCTGGTACAGAAGAAGTCAAAAGACCTTCAAGCCAGTTTATTCAGAGCCCACTGATGTGCGACTGCAAGCTGACTAAACACCTTGAAGGCGGACAGGGAAACATTTATTGATCACCTTGCAGGTCACTCAGCTTTCAACCAGCAGTTAAGGTCCAAACATTCCCCAAGAAGTACCGTAAAATAGAAATCTGGTTATCTCGCTCCTCCATCAATTACCTCAGCAGGACTCTTGATCATCTTGGAGGCGTGGCTAACACTTTCCCCACGCTCTGTTTCCGTGTCACTCAATGAACCGCAGCTTGTCAGCGCTCATGCAGCCGCACACCATGATGACACAACAAGATCCACCATTAAACTGTTTGTTGAGTCTTTTCAGTGAAACGTCAACCTATACTGCTTTACAAGCTCCAGACTGAATGCCTGATCTACTGACATCCCAAATAACACGTCTTTAACAGTGGGCGTGGTCTGGTGATCTACTCAGATCCCAAATGACACATTTTTTATCAGTGGACGTGGTCTGCTGATCTACTGAGATCCCAAATGACACGTATTTACTACTGGGTGTGGTCTGGTGATCTACTGAGATCCCAAATGACACATTTTTTATCAGTGGACGTGGTCTGCTGATCTACTGAGATCCCAAATGACACGTATTTACGACTGGGTGTGGTCTGGTGATCTACTGAGATCCCAAATGACAGGTCTTTATCGCTGGACGTGGTCTGGTAAACTACTGAGATCCCAAATAACACACCTTTATCAGTGGACATGGTCTGGTGATCTACTGAGATTCCAAATAACACGTCTTTATCAGGGGACGTGGTCTGGTGATCAACTGAGATCCCAAATGACACGTCTTTATCAGTGCACATGGTCTGGTGATCTACTGAGATCCCAAATGACAGGTCTTTATCGCTGGACATGGTCTGGTAAACTACTGAGATCCCAAATGACACACCTTTATCAGTAGACGTGGCCTGGTGATCTACTGAGATCCCAAATGACAGGTCTTTATCGCTGGACGTGGTCTGGCAAACTGCTGAGATCCCAAATGACACACCTTTATCAGTGGACGTGGTCTGGTGATCTACTGAGATCTCAAATTACACGTCTTTATGAGCGGACATGATCTGGTTGTATATTCAGATCCCAAATGACACGTCTTTATCAGCGGACGTGGTCTGATGATCCACTGAGATCCTGAATGACACGTTTTTATAATAGACATTGTCTGGTGATCTACTGAGATCCCATATGACAAGTCTTTATCAGTGGGCGTGGTCTGGTGATCTACTCAGATCCTGAATTACACATTTTTATCATAAACATTGTCTAGTGATCTACTGAGATCCCAAATAACATGTATTTATTAGTGGATGTCGTCTGGTGATCTACTGAGATTCCAAATGACACATCTTTATCAGTGGACGTGGTCTGGTGATCTACTGAGATTCCAAATAACACGTCTTTAACAGTGGACGTGGTCTGGTGATCTACTGAGATCCCAAATAACACGTCTTTAACAGTGGACGTGGTCTGGTGATCTACTGAGATTCCAAATGACACGTCTTTATCAGTGGACGTGGTCTGGTGATCTACTGAGACCCCAAATGACAGGTCTTTATCGCTGGACATGGTCTGGTAAACTACTGAGATCCCAAATGACACACCTTTATCAGTGGACATGGTCTGGTGATCTACTGAGGTCCCAAATGACAGGTCTTTATCGCTGGACGTGGTCTAGTAAACAACTGAGATCCCAAATGACACACCTTTATCAGTGGACGTGGTCTGGTGATCTACTGAGATCCCAAATTACACGTTGTTATGAGCGGACGTTATTTGGTGATATACTCAGATCCCAAATGACACGTCTTTATCATAGACATAGTCTGGTGATCTACTGAGATCCCAAATGACACGTCTTTATCATAGACATAGTCTGGTGATCTACTGAGATCCCAAATGACAAGTCTTTATCAGTGGGCGTGGTCTGGTGATCTACTCAGATCCTGAATGACACATTTTTATCATAAACATTGTCTGGTGATCTACTGAGATCCCAAATAACATGTATTTATTAGTGGGTGTCGTCTGGTGGTCTACTGAGATCCTGAATGACATGTTTTTTTATCATAGACGTGGTCTGGCGATCTACTCAGATCCCAAATTACACATATTTATCAGCAGATGTGATCTGGTGATCTAGTCTGATCCCAAATGACACATCTTTATCAGTAGACGTGGTCTGGTGATCTACTGAGATCCCAAATAAATTGTCTTTATTAGTGGGCATGGTCTGGTGATCTACTGAGATCCCAAATTACACGTTGTTATGAGCGGACGTTATTTGGTGATATACTCAGATCCCAAATGACACGTCTTTATCATAGACATAGTCTGGTGATCTACTGAGATCCCAAATGACACGTCTTTATCATAGACATAGTCTGGTGATCTACTGAGATCCCAAATGACAAGTCTTTATCAGTGGGCGTGGTCTGGTGATCTACTCAGATCCTGAATGACACATTTTTATCATAAACATTGTCTGGTGATCTACTGAGATCCCAAATAACATGTATTTATTAGTGGGTGTCGTCTGGTGGTCTACTGAGATCCTGAATGACATGTTTTTTTATCATAGACGTGGTCTGGCGATCTACTCAGATCCCAAATTACACATATTTATCAGCAGATGTGATCTGGTGATCTAGTCTGATCCCAAATGACACATCTTTATCAGTAGACGTGGTCTGGTGATCTACTGAGATCCCAAATAAATTGTCTTTATTAGTGGGCATGGTCTGCTGATCTACTAAGATCCCAAATGACACGTCTGTATCAGTAGACGTGGTCTGGTGATCTACTCAGATCCCAAATAACACGTCTTTAATGGTGGACAAGGTCTGGTGATCTAATCAGTGGTCGCGGTCTGGTGATACACTCAAATCCCAAATAACATGCCCGACATAGCGCGTGCAAATGTCTTTATTACTGGGTGTGGTCTGGTGATCTACTCAGATCCCAAATGACAGGTCTTTATCGCTGGACATGGTCTGGTAAACTACTGAGATCCCAAATGACACACCTTTATCAGTAGACGTGGCCTGGTGATCTACTGAGATCCCAAATGACAGGTCTTTATCGCTGGACGTGGTCTGGCAAACTGCTGAGATCCCAAATGACACACCTTTATCAGTGGACGTGGTCTGGTGATCTACTGAGATCTCAAATTACACGTCTTTATGAGCGGACATGATCTGGTTGTATATTCAGATCCCAAATGACACGTCTTTATCAGCGGACGTGGTCTGATGATCCACTGAGATCCTGAATGACACGTTTTTATAATAGACATTGTCTGGTGATCTACTGAGATCCCATATGACAAGTCTTTATCAGTGGGCGTGGTCTGGTGATCTACTCAGATCCTGAATTACACATTTTTATCATAAACATTGTCTAGTGATCTACTGAGATCCCAAATAACATGTATTTATTAGTGGATGTCGTCTGGTGATCTACTGAGATTCCAAATGACACATCTTTATCAGTGGACGTGGTCTGGTGATCTACTGAGATTCCAAATAACACGTCTTTAACAGTGGACGTGGTCTGGTGATCTACTGAGATCCCAAATAACACGTCTTTAACAGTGGACGTGGTCTGGTGATCTACTGAGATTCCAAATGACACGTCTTTATCAGTGGACGTGGTCTGGTGATCTACTGAGACCCCAAATGACAGGTCTTTATCGCTGGACATGGTCTGGTAAACTACTGAGATCCCAAATGACACACCTTTATCAGTGGACATGGTCTGGTGATCTACTGAGGTCCCAAATGACAGGTCTTTATCGCTGGACGTGGTCTAGTAAACAACTGAGATCCCAAATGACACACCTTTATCAGTGGACGTGGTCTGGTGATCTACTGAGATCCCAAATTACACGTTGTTATGAGCGGACGTTATTTGGTGATATACTCAGATCCCAAATGACACGTCTTTATCATAGACATAGTCTGGTGATCTACTGAGATCCCAAATGACACGTCTTTATCATAGACATAGTCTGGTGATCTACTGAGATCCCAAATGACAAGTCTTTATCAGTGGGCGTGGTCTGGTGATCTACTCAGATCCTGAATGACACATTTTTATCATAAACATTGTCTGGTGATCTACTGAGATCCCAAATAACATGTATTTATTAGTGGGTGTCGTCTGGTGGTCTACTGAGATCCTGAATGACATGTTTTTTTATCATAGACGTGGTCTGGCGATCTACTCAGATCCCAAATTACACATATTTATCAGCAGATGTGATCTGGTGATCTAGTCTGATCCCAAATGACACATCTTTATCAGTAGACGTGGTCTGGTGATCTACTGAGATCCCAAATAAATTGTCTTTATTAGTGGGCATGGTCTGCTGATCTACTAAGATCCCAAATGACACGTCTGTATCAGTAGACGTGGTCTGGTGATCTACTCAGATCCCAAATAACACGTCTTTAATGGTGGACAAGGTCTGGTGATCTAATCAGTGGTCGCGGTCTGGTGATACACTCAAATCCCAAATAACATGCCCGACATAGCGCGTGCAAATGTCTTTATTACTGGGTGTGGTCTGGTGATCTACTCAGATCCCAAATGACACGTCTTTATCAGAGGGCATGGTCTGGTGATCTGCTGAGATCCCACATGACACGTCTTCATCAGTGGACGTAGTCTGCTGATCTACTTAGATCCTGAATGACACTTCTTTATCAGTGGGCGTGGTCTGGTGATCTACTCAGATCCCAAATAACACCCCCTACATAGCGTGTGCAAACATCTTTAATAGTGGGCGTGTTGCAATAAAAACCTCAATAATAATAATAATAATAAAAACTTATAATCGACGGATGGATCTGAAGTTGTTATAGAGACTTAAGTGTTAAAGGTAAAATAAATGTATGAGTTATTTTTAACACTTTTATGAATGGGACTTTTTGGATCCCCAAAAGTTTTAGTGGCATTTTTTTTTAAACGGCTCAAAAAAAACAAAATCAATGTTGTTATGAATTATTGATTAATTTAAGGCTTTGAGTACTTCACATCAAATATTCCACTTTGAAATATTTTGTCAATGAAAACAGGGTCGTGACAAAAAGTGCATAAAAAAAACAACAACTTTACATCAACAGGTAGAGCTGAAGTTGATCGAGACATGCAAGTGTTATAATAGTATAATAATAATTATATGTATTATATTATACATATAATATTATTATATTGTTATATAATTAATATATGACACATTTTTCAAAACAAAATAAAGTAACATAATGTATTTTAGCGTCCAGAAGAAGACGAAGGCTGACGCTCTTTTTATCTTTTATTGTCAGGTTTATGCTAACGAGGGACCCAATTCCAACAAGTATTTCCTCCATGCACACACGTCGGCCTCCGTCTTTCACTCCCAGACACACAACACTTCCCCATCCTACGCCGACACGGTGTGTTCACAGACCATGGGAAAAATAAGCATCATAACACAGGAACATACACTTTAACACCAGCAGGTAGTTGCAGTATGAATGGTTATTTATACTTTATTACTAATAATAGACTGTATTTATGTTATTCACATGTGAATAATACTGTATAATAGACTGTATTTATATTATTCATATGTGAATAATGCTGAATAATAGACTTTATTTATGTTACTCACATGTGAATAATGCTGTATAATAGACTGTATATATGTTATTCACATGTGAATAATGCTGTATAATAGACTGTATTTATGTCATTTGCATGTGAATAATGCTGTATAATAGACTGTATTTATATTATTCACATGTGAATAATGCTGTATAATACTTTATTTATGTTATTCACATGTGAATAATGCTGTATAATAGACTGTATTTATATTATTCACATGTGAATAATGCTGTATAATAGACTGTATTTATGTTATTCACATGTGAATAATGCTGTATAATAGACTGTATTTATGTTATTCACATGTGAATAATGCTGTATAATAGACTGTATTTATGTTATTTGCATGTGAATAATGCTGTATAATAGACTGTATTTATATTATTCATATGTGAATAATGCTGTATAATAGACTGTATGTTATTCACATGTGAATAATGCTGTATAATAGACTGTATTTATGTTATTCACATGTGAATAATGCTGTATAATAGACTGTATTTATATTATTCATATGTGAATAATGCTGTATAATAGACTTTATTTATGTTATTCACATGTGAATAATGCTGTATAATAGACTGTATTTATGTTATTCACATGTGAATAATGCTGTATAAAAGACTGTATTTATGTTATTTGCATGTGAATAATGCTGTATAATAGATTGTATTTATATTATTCACATGTGAATAATGCTGTATAATAGACTTTATTTATGTTATTCACATGTGAATAATGCTGTATAATAGACTGTATTTATATTATTCACATATGAATAATGCTATATAATAGACTATTTATGTTATTTACATGTGAATAATGCTGTATAATAGACTGTATTTATGTTATTCACATGTGAATAATGCTGTATAATAGACTGTATTTATATTATTCACATGTGAATAATGCTGTATAATAGACTGTATTTATGTTATTCACATGTGAATAATGCTGTATAATAGACTGTATTTATGTTATTTACATGTGAATAATGCTGTATAATAGACTGTATTTATGTTATTCACATGTGAATATTGCTGTATAATAGACTGTATTTATGTTATTCACATGTGAATAATGCTGTATAATAGACTGTATTTATATTATTCACATATGAATAATGCTATATAATAGACTGGATTTATGTTATTCACATGTGAATAATGCTGTATAATAGACTGGATTTATGTTATTTGCATGTGAATAATGCTGTATAATAGACTGTATTTATATCATTCACATGTGAATAATGCTGTATAATAGACTGTATGTTATTCACATGCGAATAATGCTGTATAATAGACTGTATTTATGTTATTCACATGTGAATAATGCTGTATAATAGACTGTATTTATATTATTCACATATGAATAATGCTATATAATAGACTGTATTTATGTTATTCACATGTGAATAATGCTGTATAATAGACTGTATTTATGTTATTCACATGTGAATAATGCTGTATAATAGACTGTATTTATATTATTCACATGTGAATAATGCTGTATAATAGACTGGATTTATGTTATTCACATGTGAATAATGCTGTATAATAGACTGTATTTATGTTATTCACATGTGAATAATGCTGTATAATAGACTGGATTTATGTTATTCACATGTGAATAATGCTGTATAATAGACTGTATTTATGTTATTTGCATGTGAATAATGCTGTATAATAGACTGTATTTATATCATTCACATGTGAATAATGCTGTATAATAGACTGTATGTTATTCACATGCGAATAATGCTGTATAATAGACTGTATTTATGTTATTCACATGTGAATAATGCTGTATAATAGACTGTATTTATATTATTCACATATGAATAATGCTGTATAATAGACTGGATTTATGTTATTCACATGTGAATAATGCTGTATAATAGACTGGATTTATATTATTCACATGTGAATAATGCTGTATAATAGACTGTATGTTATTCACATGTGAATAATGCTGTATTATAGACTGTATTTATGTTATTCACATGTGAATAATGCTGTATAATAGACTGTATTTATGTTATTTACATGTGAATAATGCTGTATAATAGACTGTATTTATGTTATTTACATGTGAATAATGCTATATAATAGACTGTATTTATGTTATTCACATGTGAATAATGCTGTATAATAGACTGTATTTATGTTATTCACATGTGAATAATGCTGTATAATAGACTGTATTTATATTATTCACATGTGAATAATGCTGTATAATAGACTGGATTTATGTTATTCACATGTGAATAATGCTGTATAATAGACTGTATTTATATTATTCACATGTGAATAATGCTGTATAATAGACTGTATGTTATTCACATGTGAATAATGCTGTATAATAGACTGTATTTATGTTATTCACATGTGAATAATGCTGTATAATAGACTGTATTTATGTTATTTACATGTGAATAATGCTGTATAATAGACTGTATTTATGTTATTCACATGTGGATATTGCTGTATAATAGACTGTATTTATGTTATTCACATGTGAATAATGCTGTATAATAGACTGTATTTATATTATTCACATGTAAAAATACCTAAATGTTTATTGTCTGTTGTGAGCGAACTGTGGTGCTGAATTTCCCCCAGGGATCAATAAAGTACTTTCTATTCTATCTATTCTATTCTATTATTTGTGCACTATTGTTAGTGATGCCCCAAAAATTTGGCTTTTAACGAGAGGAAGGGTCCCAGCAGCGCCGAGCAAGTGAGACGTCATCTGCAGCTCACGTTTTTCATCACAAATTAAGAGATGCTAGATTTGCTGTTAGTCGTTTTTAATAAAGAAAAAGTCACTAAAAGAATTAGAGAAATCACTCGAAAATGAATAAATAAACAAACACCAGTACATTGTGCAATAAGCAGCAACAATAGAAAAATAGAGCAAAACAATATTCATAAAAAAAAAAAAAATCAATACTATAATTAATAACACATTCGTCTTAAATGTAAGTATATATTTATTTTGCCTTTTTAAAGAAAATAAACACATTATACCAAATAATGTAATGTCATATTGACCACGCCTCTAACCACGCCCCCACCACCACAGGTATTTTGGCAGTGGAGGGGATTACATCCTGAAAGAACTTTAGATAAAATAAATATTATATTTAAAATACATCCTGAAAGACCTTTTGATAAAACTAAATATTATACTTAAAATGCACCCTGAAAGAACTTTCGGTAAAACTAAATATTATATTTAAAATACATCCTGAAAAACCTTTAGATAAAACTGAATATTATGTTTAAAATATATTCTGAGAGAACTTTCGGTAAAACTAAATAATATATTTGAAATACATCCTGAAAGAACATTAGATGAAACTAAATATTATACTTAAAATACATCCTGAAATACCTTTAAATAAAACTAAATATTATATTTAAAATATATCCTGAAAGACCTTTAGATACAATTAAATATGATATTTAAAATACATCCTGAAAGAACTTTAGATAAAACTAAATATTATATTTAAAATACATCCTGAATTGTTTTTGGATAAAACTAAATATTATACTCAAAATACATCCTGAATTGTTTTTAAATAAAACTAAATATTATATTTAAAATACATCCTGAAAGACCTTTAGATAAAACTAAATATTATACTTAAAATACATCCTGAAATAACTTTAAGTAAAAGTAAATATTATACTTAAAATACATCCTGAAATAACTTTAAGTAAAAGTAAATATTATACTTAAAATATATCCTGAAATAACTTTAGATGCAACTAAATATTATATTTAAAATACATCCTGAAAGAACTTTAGATAAAACTAAATATTATATCCAAAATATATCCTGAAAGAACTTTAGATAAAACTAAATATTATATCCAAAATACATCCTGAAAGAACTTTAGATAAAACTAAATATTTTATTTAAAATACATCCTGAAAGAACTTTAGATAAAACTAAATATTTTCTTTAAAATACATCCTGAAAAAACTTTAAATAAAAATAATACTATATTTAAAATACATCCTGAAAGAACTTTAGATAAAACTAAATATTTTATTTAAAATACATCCTGAAAAAACTTGAGATAAAACTAAATATTATACTTAAAATACATCCTGAAAGACCTTTAGATAAAACTAAATATTATATTTAAAATAAATCCTGAAAGAACTTTAAATAAAACTAAATATTATATTTAAAATACATCCTGAAAAAATTTAGATAAAACTAAATATTCTATCCAAAATACATCGTGAAATAATTTTAGATAAAACTAAATATTTTATTTAAAATACATCCTGAAAAAACTTGAGATAAAACTAAATATTATACTTAAAATACATCCTGAAAGACCTTTAGATAAAACTAAATATTATATTTAAAATAAATCCTGAAAGAACTTTAAATAAAAGTAAATATTATATTTAAAATACATCCTGAAGGAACTTTAGATAAAACTAAATATTATATTTAAAATAAATCCTGAAAGAACTTTAAATAAAACTAAATATTATATTTAAAATACATCCTGAAAAATTTTTGTTAAACTAAATATTCTATCCAAAATACATCGTGAAATAATTTTAGATAAAACTAAATATTTTATTTAAAATACATCCTGAAAAAACTTGAGATAAAACTAAATATTATACTTAAAATACATCCTGAAAAAACTTGAGATAAAACTAAATATTATACTTAAAATACATCCTGAAAAAACTTGAGATAAAACTAAATATTATACTTAAAATACATCCTGAAATAACTTTAGATAGAACTAAATATTTAAGTTAATTTTGATTATGCAAGTGAATAATCACCTGCGATTAATCATGATTAATCCTAATTCCAAAATGTGATCAATCTGATTAAAACAATGAATCATTTGATGGCCCTAATTAGGATTGTACATTTTTGACCAATTCAACTTTTTAAACTTCTTAAAAGGACTTTCACCTTTGAAATAACGTGAGTGATTTGAGTGTCTCATCGATAGAAGAGCGCTATATCAATCTAATCCTCTATTATTATGGGCCTGCTGCAATGCAAGCAGCCCATAATATTATTCCTCATACTTCACAGTTTATTATTATAGTTCTGCACATTTCTCTTACCATTAATACGAGAGGGATCGGCCAAGGAGCCCCCACATATGTCATACCATCGGAAAGGTCTCACTCGCGCCTATGGCGGTACTTTAAGTTGGCAACATTTCGTGTTACCATGGTGACGCTGTTCACAAATGACAAATAAAAATGGGCCAACTGAATCGGTACATACCCTTTTAATGCACGATTGCTCTGAGACAAACGCCAAAAAGACGATATTACCTCCTCTTGTAGCTCAGCCTTACTTTCACGTAGATCACGTCCCATTTTGCTTGCATGCTAACATAAGCATGATGTTTTTTGAGCTAAATTTGTTTTCCTTTACCTCGGAGTCTAATAACTTGGTACATGATACTAATTAACTGTTAGCATGCAAACACTAGCATGCTAGCAAGCTAATATTAGCATGCTAACTTTTTTTTGGGCAGTTTTTTCACTTTTTTCTTTACTTCCGTAGCCGTACACCTTACTGCCGTGTTACTTGATATGTGACACATGCTAACTGTTAGAATGCAAACGCTAGCATGCTAACTTTTTTTGGGCAGTTTTTTTCACTTTTTTCTTTACTTCCGTAGCCGTACACCTTACAGCCGTGTTACTTGATGTGTGAGACATGCTAACTGTTAGCATGCAAACGTTAGCATGCTAGTAAGCTAATATTAGCATGCTAACTTTTTTTTGTGCTGTTTTTTTTCACTTTTTTATTTACTTCCGTAGCCGTACACCTTACTGCCGTGTTACTTGATATGTGAGACGTAGCGGTCCAGGGAACTACTTTCGACACAAGCAAACTGATAGCAAGCTAACGTTAACTTGCCTGCATGCTAACATAAGCATGATGTTCTTTGAGCTAAATTTGTTTCCCTTTACCTCGGAGTCTAATAACTTGGTACGTGATACTTATTAACTGTTAGCATGCAAACGCTAGCATTCTAGCAAGCTAATATTAGCATGCTAACTTTTTTTGTGCTGTTTTTTTCCACTTTTTTCTTTACTTCCGTAGCCGTGCACCTTACTGCCGTGTTATTTGATATGTGAGACGTAGCGGTCCAGGGAACTACTTTCGACACAAGCTAACTGATAGCAAGCTAACGTTAACTTGCTTGCATGCTAACATAAGCATGATGTTTTTTGAGCTAAATTTGTTTCCCTTTACCTCGGGGTCTAATAACTTGGTACGTGATACTTATAAACTGTTAGCATGCAAACGTTAGCATGCTAGCAAGCTAATATTAGCATGCAAACTTTTTTTTGTGCTGTTTTTTTCACTTTTTTCTTTACTTCCGTAGCTGTGCACCTTACCGCCGTGTTACTTGATGTGTGAGACATGCTAACTGTTAGCTTTACTGGAAAATCAACTGTGTGTTGGAACTTTTGTGAATGGAAGCGGCACGGAGAAGCACTTTTACTCCAAGGTGTCCCCCCGGGGTAATCCCTCTCTTTATTCACAGCGTCAGCGCCTCCCGCCCAGACAAGACCGTGGACCGGCGTCAACAAAGGAGACGCGGTGAAAAGGGCGAGTAATCCGCCAGTGAATGAGAGCGGCTCACTGCGGCACTTCTTTTCACGCTCATTATTGATGGCGGCGAGCCGTGCTGAGTCAGCGCTTCTGCACTGCACGCCTCATCTTTTTCATCGACGACCTCGCCCGGCGCCCGCTCTTCTTGTCGTCGGGATAAATAAACGGTCTCATGACAGGAAGTGCCGCCATTTTCACACCACGCAAAAGCCAAGGGGGTGGAGCCTGTGTTAGGAGGGACGCGACAGGACCATTCAATTCAGCACCACAGTTTGCTCACAATAGACAATAAACACTGAGGTATTTTTTACATGTCCATCCATCCATCCATTTCCTACCGCTTATTCCCTTTGGGGTCGCGGGGGGCGCTGGAGCCTATCTCAGCTACAATCGGGCGGAAGGCGGTGTACACCTTGGACAAGTCGCCACCTCATCGCATTTTTTACATGTGAATAACATAAATACAGTCTATTATACAGCATTATTCACATGTGAATAACATAAATACAGTCTATTATACAGCATTATTCACATGTGAATAACATAAATACAGTCTATTATACAGCATTATTCACATGTGAATAACATAAATACAGTCTATTATACAGCATTATTCACATGTGAATAACTTAAATACAGTCTATTATACAGCATTATTCACATGTGAATAACATAAATACAGTCTATTATACAGCATTATTCACATGTGAATAACAAATACAGTCTATTATACAGCATTATTCACATGTGAATAATATAAATACAGTCTATTATACAACATTATTCACATGTGAATAATATAAATACAGTCTATTACACAGCATTATTCACATGTGAATAATATAAATACAGTCTATTATACAGCATTATTCACATGTGAATAATATAAATACAGTCAATTATACAGCATTATTCACATGTGAATAACATAAATACAGTACATAATACAGCATTATTCACATGTGAATAATATAAATACAGTCTATTATACAGCATTATTCACATGTGAATAACATAAATACTGTCTATTATACAGCATTATTCACATGTGAACGATATAAATACAGTCTATTATACAGCATTATTCACATGTGAATAACATAAATACAGTCTATTATACAGCATTATTCACATGTGAATAACATAAATACAGTCTATTATACAGCATTATTCACATGTGAATAACATAAATACAGTCTATACACAGCATTATTCACATGTGAATAACATAAATACAGTCTATACACAGCATTATTCACATGTGAATAACATAAATACAGTCTATTATACAGCATTATTCACATGTGAATAACATAAATACAGTCTATACACAGCATTATTCACATGTGAATAACATAAATACAGTCTATACACAGCATTATTCACATGTGAATAACATAAATACAGTCTATTATACAGCATTATTCACATGTGAATAATATAAATACAGTCTATAATACAGCATTATTCATATGTGAATAATATAAATACAGTCTATTACACAGCATTATTCACATGTGAATAATATAAATACAGTCTATTATACAGCATTATTCACATGTGAATAACATAAATACAGTCTATACACAGCATTATTCACATGTGAATAACATAAATACAGTCTATACACAGCATTATTCACATGTGAATAACATAAATACAGTCTATTATACAGCATTATTCACATGTGAATAATATAAATACAGTCTATAATACAGCATTATTCATATGTGAATAATATAAATACAGTCTATTACACAGCATTATTCACATGTGAATAATATAAATACAGTCTATTATACAGCATTATTCACATGTGAATAATATAAATACAGTCAATTATACAGCACTATTCTTATGTGAATAACATAAATACAGTCTGTTATACAGCATTATTCACATGTGAATAATATAAATACAGTCAACTATACAGCATTATTCACATGTGAATAATATAAATACAGTCTGTTATACAGCATTATTCACATGTGAATAATATAAATACAGTCTATTATACAGCATTATTCACATGTGAATAACATAAATACAGTCTATTATACAGCATTATTCACATGTGAATAATATAAATACAGTCTATTATACATTTAAGTACAGTCAAAAGGGAACATATGCATTATACAAGTAACACGGCTGAAAGATGTATGGCTGAAAAAAGTGAAAAAACAGCAAAAAAAAGTTAGCGTGCTAATTTTAGACTAAAACATTAGCATGCGTACATTAGAATGTAACACTTAGCGTGCGTGCTAACGATGGCATGCTAACAGTTAGCATGTCTCACGTACCAAGTAACACAGCTGTAAGGTGTATGGCTGCGGAAGTAGAGGAAAAAAGTGAAAAAACAGCAAAAAAGTTAGCGTGCCAATACTAGCTGGCTAGCATGCTAACGTTTATATGCTAACAGTTAACAAGTGTCACGTACCAAGTTATTTGACTCTGGGGTAAACGGAAGCAAATTTAGCTAAAAAAAATATCATGCAAGCAAGCTAGCGTCAGCATGCTATCAGTTAGCTCGTGTCGAAAGTAGACAAGTGTGTGAACAAAATGGGACGTGAGCTACGTGAAAGCAAGGCTGAGCTACAAGAGGAGGTAATCTTGTCTTTTTGGCGTTTGTCTCACACCAATCGTCCATTAAAAAAGGTATGTACCCATTAAATTGGCCTTTTTTTTTATTTTTATTTGTGAATAGCGTCTCCATGGTAACACAAAACGTTGCCAACTTAAAGTACCACCGTAGGCGCGAGTGAGACCTTTCTGATGGTATGACATATGTGGGGGCTCGTTGGCAGTATAATAATAAAAGTTGCAGTATGAGGAATAATTATATGGGCTGCTTGCATTGCAGCAGGCCCATAATTTAAAAAAATAAGACACAAATATATATGTCATACTGTGCGAAAATGTTTCACTTAAAAGCACATATTTTCTTTAGTTTTTTAACTTCTATTGAACATATTCTGACATTTACTTACTAACTTACTCAAGCCCAACTTACTTCTTAACTGACCTATTTGACGTACTTTACTGACAAAAAAAAAAAAAATGTTTTATGATGTAAACAGTTTGACCCTGGAACAGAACATTTGTTATTTCCATTATTTTCTCAGGGGAAAAATACTTACATACATGCACCGTAGTGTACACAAGTGTATAAATTGTAATATTATTAGAAAAATTGAAAAACTATTACCTTTTTCTGTATGTTGTCTTTGCTGCTCCCTAGCGGCCGATATGCAAACAGCATCTGAGTGGAACGAGTAGGGCTTTCTTTTAAAACAATATTTCCAGGTAAAAATCTACTTTAAGCACCAAGTTTCAGGTAGTGAATCGTATTTAGCGGTATAAATTTGATTTATTTAATTTTTTTTCACGGTTTCAGCAAATACAAAAACAATAAATATTGACTTCCGGTTTACGTGTCAGAATCTGTTTTTGGTCAGATTTCTGACACGATAACCGGAAGTCAGCATTTTTATTTTATTTATTTTTATTGAACAACAAACATACATTTATAATGCACACTAAAGTCAAGACACTTTCAACATAACCAACAATCTACAACTCACAACATCAGCAAAACATGTCAAGGACAGAAAATAAAAGCAAATATAGATAAAATATTAAATATTAATAAATAATAATAATAAAAAATATGGGAAAAAAAGAAGACAAAAATCACTTTAAATGTTTTTAACAAAGATATCAATTTAAGGGCTTTTGTACTCTTAATCATTTTCCAAGATTTAATTGATAATTGTAACCCATTAAGCCAATTAGAAAATGTAGGCCTTAGTTTCATAAATCGACATTTATGTAAAAAAAAATATGTCTGGAGCATCATAATGTTGACAAACATTTCTATGGTACAGTCGTTTATAAAAAATACCAAATTTGAATCTCTTCGATAGAGAATGTTTCACAGTATAAATGTTGTTTCAGCTATTTGGATTAACACTGTATGAAAACACATTTTTAAAAGGAATTTTACTTTTGTAACCTCATTATACTATCGGCTAAGTTTTATATTCATAAATGTAAGTTTCTCAATACCCGACCTGTTTTTTGTGCCTTTAAAAAAGAATTAGAATTCTACGTTAAAACACTCTCTACCTCTAACAACCAAAAATCTGTGAAAACGATGATGCTGTGTTCCAAATTTAAGTTATTTACTGAAATTGAGTGACCTTTGCACTTTATACATACATACACAGTATATATATATATATATATATATATATATATATATATATATATATATATTGCATTCTATTTTACTTACTTTGAATTTGCAACCATCTGGTGCTGTTTTGTACTTACTTTGATTATTATTTCTCAACTGTTTGTAAATGTTGACATTTATAAATTTAAGGTTTATAAAAAAAATCCGAATAAAAAAAAAATGTTTCACTCGTTTTTGTCCCTTAATGATGACGTAATGATGTTATGACAAATAGCATTTTGCTACCAACCAATATAACAAAATATCACATAATTACACCGTACGAATATCGTTCTTTAAGTTGAATATAGTTAGTAAGATACGGTGTGGATGTGCTTACCTTAGTTATTAAGTAAACATGCATATCATTTGGCTAAAATTACTACTTTACGTCAATGCTAACCGGAAGTGGAATATAACTTCCGGTGATAAATGATACAAAATAAAATATTCTTATAACAAATAGCATTTTGCTACCAACTGGACACAAATATAACAAAATATCACATAATTACACCGTACGAATATCGTTCTTTAAGTTGAATTTAGTTAGTAAGATACTGTGTAGACGTGCTTACCTTAGTTATTAAGGTAAAATGCATATCATTTGGCTAAAATTACTACTTTACGATTATGCTAACCGGAAGTGGAATATAACTTCCGTAGTTCTTCTCACAACAATATGATACAAAATAAAATATTCTTATAACAAATAGCATTTTGCTACCAACTGGACACAAATATAACAAAATATCACATAATTACACCGTAAAATATCGTTATTTAAGTTGAATTTAGTTAGTAAGATACTGTGTAGACGTGCTTACCTTAGTTATTAAGTTAAAATACATATCATTTGGCTAAAATTAGTACTTTACGTTAATGCTAACCGGAAGTGGAATATAACTTCCATAGTTCTTCTCACAACAATATGATACAAAATAAAATATTATGATAAATAGCATTTTGCTACCAGCTGGACACAAATATAACAAAATATCACATAATTACACCGTACAAATATCGTTCTTGAAGTTGAATTCAGTTAGTAAGATACTGTGTAGACGTGCTTACCTTAGTTATTAAGTTAAAATGCATATCATTTGGCTAAAATTACTACTTTACGTTTATGCTAACCAGAAGTGGATTATAACTTCCGGAGTTCTTCTCACAACAATATGATACAAAATAAAATATTATCATAAATAGAATTTTGCTACCAACTGGTCACAAATATAACAAAATATCACATAATTACACCGTAAAAATATCGTTATTTAAGTTGAATTTAGTTAGTAAGATACTGTGTAGACGTGCTTACCTAAGTTATTAAGTTAAAATGCATATCATTTGGCAAAAATGACTACTTTACGTTAATGCTAACCGGAAGTGGAATATAACTTCCGTAGTTCTTCTCACAATAATATGATACAAAATAAAATATTCTTATGACAAATAGCATTTTGCTACCAGCTGGACACAAAAATAACAAAATATCACATAATTACACCGTACGAATATCGTTCTTGAAGTTGAATTTAGTTAGTAAGATACTGTGTAGACGTGCTTACCTTAGTTATCAAGTTAAAATGCATATCATTTGGCTAAAATTACTACTTTACGTTTATGCTAACCGGAAGTGGAATATAACTTCCGTAGTTCTTCTCACAACAATATGATACAAAATAAAATATTATGACAAATAGCATTTTGCTACCAATTGGACACAAATATAACAAAATATCACATAATTACACCGTACGAATATCGTTCTTTAAGTTGAATTTAGTTAGTAAGATACTGTGTAGACGTGCTTACCTTAGTTATCAAGTTAAAATACATATCATTTGGCTAAAATTACTACTTTACGATTATGCTAACCGGAAGTGGAATATAACTTCCGTAGTTATTCTCACAACAATATGATACAAAATAAAATATTATGATAAATAGCATTTTGATACCAGCTGGACACAAATATAACAAAATATCACATAATTACCTGCGATGAGGTGGCGACTTGTCCAGGGTGTACCCCGCCTTCCGCCCGATTGTAGCTGAGATAGGCTCCAGCGCCCCCCGTGACCCCGAAGGGAAGACGCGGTAGAAAATGGATGGATGGATGGATATCACATAATTACACCGTACGAATATCGTTCTTTAAGTTGAATTTGGTAAGATACTGTGTAGACGTGCTTACCTTAGTAATTAAGTTAAAATGCATATCATTTGGCTAAAATTACTACTTTACGTTTATGCTAACCGGAAGCGGAATATAACTTCCGTAGTTATTCTCACAACAATATGATACAAAATAAAATATTATGATAAATAGCATTTTGATACCAGCTGGACACAAATATAACAAAATATCACATAATTACACCGTACGAATATCGTTCTTTAAGTTGAATTTAGTAAGACACTGTGTAGACGTGCTTACCTTAGTTATTAAGTTAAAATGCATATCATTTGGCAAAACTGGGCTTCACGGTGGCAGAGGGGTTAGTGCATCTGCCTCACAATACGAAGGTCCTGAGTAGTCTTGGGTTCAATCCCGGGCTCGGGTTCTTTCTGTGTGGAGTTTGCATGTCCTCCCCGTGACTGCGTGGGTTCCCTCCGGGTACTCCGGCTTCCACCCACCTCCAAAGACATGCACCTGGGAAGTTGATTGGCAACACTAAATTGGCCCTAGTGTGTGAATGTGAGTGTGAATGTTGTCTGTCTATCTGTGTTGGCCCTGCGATGAGGTGGCGACTTGTCCAGGGTGTACCCCGCCTTCCGCCCGATTGTAGCTGAGATAGGCTCCAGTGCTCCCCGCAACCCCAAAGGGAATAAGCGGTAGAAAATGGATGGATTTGGCAAAAATTACTACTTTACGTCAATGCTAACTGGAAGTGGATTATAACTTCCGTAGTTCTTCTCACAACAATATGATACAAAATAAAATATTATTTTGACAAATAGCATTTTGCTACCAACTGGACACAAATATAACAAAATATCACATAATTACACCGTACGAATATCGTTCTTTAAGTTCTATTTAGTTAGTAAGATACTGTGTAGACGTGCTTACCTTAGTTAAGTTAAAATGCATATCATTTGGCAAAAATTACTACTTTACGTCAATGCTAACCGGAAGTGGATTATAACTTCCGTAGTTCTTCTCACAACAATATGATACAAAATAAAATATTATTTTGACAAATAGCATTTTGCTACCAACTGGACACAAATATAACAAAATATCACATAATTACACCGTACAATATCGTTATTTAAGTTGAATTTAGTTAGTAAGATACTGTGTAGACGTGCTTAATACTGTGTAGACGTGCTTACCTTAGTTATTAAGTTAAAATGCATATCATTTGGCTAAAATTACTACTTTACGTTTATGCTAACCGGAAGTGGAATATAACTTCCGTAGTTCTTCTCACAACAATATGATACAAAATAAAATATCATGATAAATAGCATTTTGCTACCAGCTGGACACAAATATAACAAAATATCACATAATTACACCGTACGAATATCGTTCTTTAAGTTGAATTTAGTTAGTAAGATACTGTGTAGACGTGCTTACCTTAGTTATTAAGTTAAAATGCATATCATTTGGCTAAAATTACTACTTTACGTCAATGATAACCGGAAGTAGAATATAACTTCCGGAGTTCTTCTCACAACAATATGATACAAAATAAAATATTATGATAAATAGCATTTTGCTACCAACTGGACACAAATATAACTAAATATCACATAATTACACCGTAAAAATATCGTTATCTAAGTTGAATTTAGTTAGTAAGACACTGTGTAGACGTGCTTACCTTAGTTATGAAGTTGTATATCATCTGGCTAAAATTGCTACTTTACTTTAATGCTAACCCGGAAGTGGAATATAACTTCCGTAGTTGTTCCTACAACTTTCAAAACAATATGATACAAAAAGGAAAATTCTGTACATTTAAAAAAATCTTTAGGGAGTTGGGGAGTGAAGAGTGACTGTTGATCCCAATATCCATATTTTTAAATGGTCTACTATTAAATGTATCATTATTTTATTAATATTGATACATTGGACATATACATTGTCCAAAATATTATCCGTTGCCTAAAACCTTTGTCGCATATTTTATTCTAGTTATAATCATGACAAAAATAATTCAATTATATCCATATTTATATAATTATTGTATAAATATATCCAATACTAATATGAGACCGGCTATGGCCACACTTAGGAAGTGTCAAGAAACAATCCAGTTCGCATGAGTCAGTACTAATTATGGTTTTGAAAACAAACATCTTTAATCTAAACCAGTGCTGGCACATATAGTAAGTATATGATAGCTAATGTCATGTCTACATTCATCATACATACAGGCAACTCTGGTTAATATTTTCCTGGCTTTCCACGACAATTAATTGTCTGACCATCCCTAGACTTGACAGCACAGCAAAACAAACAGTCAAAAGTTGACATGCACTTGTAAAGAACATGATGTCATGGCTGTCTTGAGTTTCCAATACTTTCTACAACTCTTATTTTTGTGTGATGTAGTGATTGGAGCACATACATGTTGGTCACAAAAAAACATTCATGAAGTTTGGTTCTTTTATAAATTTATTATGGGTCTACTGAAAATGTGAGGGTCAAAAGTATACATACAGCAATGTTAATATTTGCTTACATGTCCCTTGGCAAGTTTCACTGCAATAAGGCGCTTTTGGTAGCCATCCACAAGCTTCTGGTTGAATCTTTGACCACTCCGCTTGACAAAATTGGTGCAGTTCAGCTAAATTTGTTGGCTTTCTGACATGGACCTGTTTCTTCAGCATTGTCCACACTTAATCAGGACTCCGGACTGAAGAATTTGGAGGTAATCTTCCTTTTTCATTGTCCCATTTAAAAGCACCGGTTCCTATTGGCATCAAAACAAGCCCAGAGCATACTCAGTGGCCTAGTGGTTAGAGTGTCCGCCCTGAGATCGGTAGGTTGTGGGTTCAAACCCCGGCCGAGTCATACCAAAGACTATAAAAAAAAATGGGACCCATTACCTCCCTGCTTGGCACTCAGTATCAAGGGTTGGAATTGGGGGTTAAATCACCAAAAATGATTCCCGGGCGCGGCCACCGCTGCTGCCCACTGCTCCCCTCACCTCCCAGGGGGTGATCAAGGGTGATGGGTTAAATGCAGAGAATAATTTCGCCACACCTAGTGTGTGTGTGACAATCATTGGTACTTTAACTTTAACTTTAATACTACCACCACCATGCTTGGCGGGAGGAATGGTGTTCCTTGGATTAAAGGCCTCACCTTTTCTCCTCCAAACATATTGCTGGGTACTGTGGCCAAACAGCTCCATTTTTGTTTAATCTGACCACAGAACTTTCCTCCAGAAGGTCTTATCTTTGTCCATGTGATGTCAGATGAAACAAAAATGGAGCTGTTGTCACGGCGAGAGTCGGCTTACAGAGGTCCGTTCTCCCGGAATGCAAGACTGACGGCTCCGGACGAAGGCGTGAAGGTAGGATTAGATTTATTTAATATAAATCACCCAACTACCGAAATACAGGCAGTCCACAGCATACAGCAAACAACAAAAAGGCAAGCGTGCCTAACAAACGTAAAGCTTAGACTTAGCAGACTATGGCATGGAACAAAAACTTAAACAACGAAGCCAGAACGAGTGATCAACAAAGGCAGACTAGTGGTCTCTTGATTAGACACAGGTGTGTCCCGAACGCAAGAGGCAGGTGAAAATCAGAGGTCGCCATGGAAACTAAAACAAACAAGGGTGCACAAAAACAGGAACTCATGGAGTCTTAAACTAACAGAAAATAACAAAAAACATGATCCAGACCACAGATCATGACAGCTGTTTGGTCACAATACCCAGCAACATGTCTGGAGGAGAAAAGGTGAGGCCTTTAGTCCCAGGAACACCATGTCTACCGTCAAGCATGGTGGTGGTAGTATTTTGCTCTGGGCCTGTTTTTCTGCCAAAGGAACTGCTGCTTTACAGAGAGTAAATGGGACAAGGAAAAAGGAGGATTACCTCCAAATTCTTCAGGACAACCTACAAACCCCGTTTCCATATGAGTTGGGAAATTGTGTTAGATGTAAATATAAACGGAATACAATGATTTGCAAATCCTTTTCAACCCATATTCAATTGAATGCACTACAAAGACAACATATTTGATGTTCAAACTCATAAACTTTTTTTTTTTTGCAAATAATAATTAACTTAGAATTTCATGGCTGCAACACGTGCCAAAGTAGTTGGGAGAGGGCATGTTCACCACTGTGTTGCATGGCCTTTCCTTTTAACAACACTCAGTAAACATTTGGGAACTGTGGAGACACGTTTTTAAGCTTCTCAGGTGGAATTCTTTCCCATTCTTGCTTGATGTACAGCTTAAGTTGTTCAACAGTCCGGGGGTCTCCGTTGTGGTATTTTAGGCTTCATAATGCACCACACATTTTCAATGAGAGACAGTTCTGGACTACAGGCAGGCCAGTCTAGTACCCGCACTCTTTTACTATGAAGCCACGTTGATGTAACACGTGGCTTGGCATTGTCTTGCTGAAATAAGCAGGGGCGTCCATGGTAACGTTGCTTGGATGGCAA